>NW_025335854.1:2241415-2540764 GCF_004798865.1 Varanus komodoensis
ATATATATATATATATATATATATATATATATATATATATATTTCCATCATTCACTTGACAAACTTTATTTCCAGCATTCATCTGCCCTATCAAATCATGGTTAATATACCTTAAAAGGCTGCTACATAGAATGAGCAAAAGGACCGAGAAATAGTGCAAGGATATTTTATAATCTAGGCCTTATCGACTAGTCTACATATGGCACAATCTTTGGCATGTTTTATCAGAAAAACATCTCGCAACAACCACTACCTTGCTTCCACCTAAACATGCACAGGCCTCTGTCCTTCAACTATTTTCCATTCATCACAGCTCCCTAGCCCCTGCACCTATCCTTCTGGAATTTTGCTGGTTTTCCACCTATGATGCATACCATTTTCCTAGGCTTTGCTGTCAATCTCTTTGGGGGATTGATTATAAAATTCCCCATTCCTTAACAAGTATACAAAAGTCTGGTCCTCCGCAAAGAGGACTGCATGGGCGATCAACCTGCCCCTTTCCAATTTTTCAATGCCATGGCTGAAAGTAGCTTATGCTATTTCAAGAGAACAGGAAAAAGAATGCATCCAAACACACAAACACACACACAAAGATGTGGAAAGGAATTGGTTCTTCAACACATGCCAGAAGCTGTTCTAAATTACTATGAATTTGCTTGCCAACTTTGTATTTTCCATTTTTGAGACTAACATGACAAAATACATCAAGCCAACATTCTGTGTTGATGCAAGGGAGGGGTAAGGCTGGAAAGTCAGGGCAATAGAGACTGTTATTGTAGAAATAAAGAAATTATGCCAAGGACTGTCCAATTATTGAATCTGATGGCTGCTGTACTAAGTCCTAGAGGCAGAACAGTGAGAGCTGGATGTGCCAGTTGTCAGCGAAAATATAATGATGTCGAATGTTTTGTGAGGGTATATTTGATGTACATGCAATCTGCCCCCACTGAGACAGTGTTGGTAGTACCATCTTCCATTAACTTGGATATTTCTATTTCCAGGCCTAGAAAAAATAATGGATCAGTAGTCTGTAGCTTTAATTTGTATTTAAAAAGCATATAAACACAAGGCCACTTCTTTTAGCATCTTGTGAAAGGGGGAAAAATAACCTTTCAGGCTAGCTCAGTGATGGCTTGCCTGTTTTGCATTTCATCTCCCAGTATCTCAAGGGTATTACTGGCATCTTCAGGATTTTGTCCACATTGAGAATAGCTGTACTTATTTGGCTGGTAAAGACAGGTGATAATTTGGTTTCAGTTTAGTTTTAAGAAGAACTTTCCAACATTTAAATTGTCTTCCTGTTTGGATGGAAGAATCTGAAACTGGGGAAAAATGAATGGAACAGAAAACAAAAATGACACTTTTGTCTCTGCTTAATGGCAAGATGGTGGCTGGAGCATCATTTCAATCAGCTTCATGACAGAGGTAAAGAACCAATAAAACAAAGAAATGAGCAATTGTAGGGTAAATTGTAGGGTAAAGAGGTTATTTCCTCCTTCCCAAACCAAATCTGCATTTCACTTCTTTCCTCTGTAAAGAAGCATTGTAATACTTTGTGTGGAATTCTAAAATGCTTAAGATCAGTCCTGAAGTGATGCACAAAAAGACAAAAATGAATCCAAGTCCAACTTGAAAGAATTTATGTGTGCACAAAAACATGACAGGCATGAAGTGCACAAAGAAACATGCAAACACAATGCACCATCTGCTAAGCCATCATTAGGTTTAAACAAAGAGGCCTCAAAAACAAACCTTCAGAATACGCATCCTTAGCTTTCTCAACCCATATATGACTCAGCACCCTTGTTGCAAGAAGTCTCGCATTAAGAAAGACTGCAGGAGAAGAAAAGCAGATGGGGTGAGGGGGAAAAAGCCCCATGCAGAACATATTCAAAATTCAAGTACCAGAAACTAATTGAATGCGGTATATAAACATTGCAGTGGATGGTTAATAACACAAGAGCTGTTATTGCCTGGCATTCTTCTGCAACTGACTTTTCGCCAATTACCACTCTTGTCCTGTCCTGTCCCCCCCCCCACCACCTGCAAAAAACAAAACAAAACAAAACAAAAGGAAGGAAGGAGAGAAGGAGATGTACATAAAAGAAAGGACATAAAAGTAAAGAAAGGTTCATTTAGAGATAGTGTTTGCAGTGCATGTTTGGTGCCCAGGCAGACAACAAAAATAGATGATTGATCCAGTTCCTGGTGGATCAGAAGAGATGACTCTGTGAACTTCAGCCGGGCAGTCATGGTTTAGAGCTAGGGTAGTGCAGTGGACAGAGCGTTGGTCGTGGACTGCTCCCAGGACTTAATTCTCACCAGTAGCTTTCGGAATGTCACTTCCTCTCAATCTTAAACAGACTCAGAAGAGTGTTGCAAGGCTTAAGTGGGACTACCACACAAATGGTAAATCAGTCAATGTTGGTTCCTTTGGATTTTTAGTTTTATAAGCTTAATTCTAATTTGCATGGATATTGAGACGCCTATGTGGATTTTTCCTAAGATGTGCATTTTTGCACAGAAGTTTACCTCAAATGCACCTTATATACAAGCAATTTCTCCTAATATAATGAAGCAAACTCCTTTCACCTACATATCCATGTATCACATGTTTCTAAATGAAAGCACAAAGTGGGAATTCAAATGGGAGTTCTTCAAAGTTTGGGAATTTTGAAGGCTAACCGAATTTTGTTTTGCATGATGGCTGAAAGGGCAAAATTAGGTAAGTTCTTGTTAAAAAGTAAACAGAATAAAATTCACCCCCACCTTTATGAGACCACCTTATGTTTAATGGAGGGACGATAGGATCCAAATGAGATAAATACTAGTCACTGATTGGCTGGTGTGGTTGGGGTGGCTGCAAAAGATAGGTGGTCCACAACAGCAAAAGATTTTCACCCATGATATTGCTAAGTACTTCATGATGAGAGCAGAAATCCAGTTCATAACAACCAGAATGCACACAAATTCACAGGTGGGATTTCAGCCCACTTTTTATATGTGGGAGCAGACTTAATTAACCTTCATGTTCTTTGCTGGCATGCAATGGGCCAATGTGAATTATTACATCTTGCTTGATGTTGTCCTGTTGCAAGATGAAAAGAGCATCGAAGGCTCGATTGTTTTCTGGTATGTTTGTTTGTTTGTTTATTTTTATTTTGCCTGTGCTGCACTGAGCAACAGGGTAGTAATTGGCAGCTAGCGATGGATGCTGCTATTTCATTGGCTTGTCAAATACAAGTCTCAGTCTTTGTGGTCAGAGCACATACAAAGTCAGTGATTGGTGAACATCTAGTGCCTTTGAGATGGAAAGAAGATTCCTGGAGCACACCGCATAGGGTTGTGAGTCTTCTGGTGTGAAGGAATCCCCTTCTGTGGGCCTTGAGAGTTAAGACTTAGAAGATGACCCTCAACACCTAAATGTGTGGTCAGATATAGAGACAGAGGCTGATCTCCTGCTGGGTCAAGTTCTTCCTTGTTTGCTGATTTAGGAAGAAACCATGATCTTCCTATTTCTTTTTGTTAATCCAATACTGTTGTGGCCTACATCTCATCTAAAGTCCTGTGTATCGCTTCATCATCTCTGGAGGTCTGGCCAAAACTATCATTTAGGATGGAGAGACAGTAAAGTATCAGGAAGCAAAGTTATGAAATGCCATGTTGGAGGGGATAGTTCTGCATACTGAAGCCCTGGGAGGGCGTGCACATGAATATGTATGAACTAGCTCGCCCTTAGGCACCGAGCAAATTCAAAGAATAACTCAATCTGAAACATTTCCAACTGTTTATGCTGTTGGTTCATTACCTTATTTTATTGGGAAGACATTGGGCATTTTAAATAGTAGCCTATTTTATAATAGTCTGAAAATGTCATTTTGATGCTGGTGTGTGTGTTGGATGTTGCGAATGTTAAGCGTTATGATATTTGCTTTTGGTGTTTTGGCCTGATTACCATTAAACTAGGGTGTTAATCATTTTAAATCGGGAGAAGAAAAGATGAGCACAGACACTGTTGTTTCAGTTGCTACTAAATATCTATTACAAACTAAGTGGCATTTTTAGTGTAGTACTTTTAAAACTCACTATTAGTTGCTTTGGTTTGCTTGGTATATATTTCAGTTTTATTAAGGGCTGAGCTGTTGTTTTTACTTCTTCTGATTTGTGGGTCAAAAGGAGAAGAATTAAGGGAGAACAGGAAAAAATGGTCTCCCAAAAGCCTGACATGTGAGAATGGTATTCGTTTCCTGAGCATATTTGCTACTACTGTTTCCCTTCTTTGTTCATGTGGCAGCACTGTACATTGTTGTTGTTGTTATTGTTAGGGTGTTTTCTTTTCACTCAATGAATGGAAAGATCCATGAAGATGCCCTGTAGTTTATTAGATCTTGCTGCATGATGAACAGTTTGGAAGAAAGAAAGACAATTGGGAGCAAGGGCCAAACGTAGCTTGTCAGATTCAGCTACGTGCTAATAATACTGAGTCATGGCAAATTCAAAATTCAGGAAACATTGTCTTTTCTGGGTGGCACATATGCCCTCTTGCATTACGGTCAGCCCCTAAAGCTTCTCTATTTCATTCATTCATTCATTCATTCATTCATTCATTACAAGCATTTATATCCCATCCTTCCGCCAAGTGCTCAGGACAGCTTACACAATAAAAAATTACAATGGTACCATAGTAAAACCTCAATTATTAAAACAATATAAAACAACACATCATGAACATAAAAAAGGGAGAAAAAGAACAGAAAATGTGACTGTGGAGAGAGGAAAAAAAGGTCTTAAAACACTTAAAACCCTTGATGGTTGAATACAAAGGTCTTTACCTGGCGCTGGAAGGAGCATAACGTTGGCACCAGGCAGACCTCTTTGGGAAGGGCATTCCATAGTCTGGGCACCGCTGTGGAGAAGGCCCTCCTCTGGGTAGACCTTCAAAGATGGTTCCCAGAGCAAGGGCTCCCCGCCGATCTTAAGGGACATGAGGACATATAGGGAACGGCCCGATCCCTCAGGTGTTCTGGACCTAAGCTGTTTAGAGACTTATAGGTTAATACCAGCATCTTGAATTGGTCCCAGACTTCAACTGGGAGACAGTGTAGCTGATAGAAGACCGGTGTCATATGAGAATAACGGCCGGCCCTTGTCAGCAACCCGGCAGTGCTATTTTGTACCAGTTAAAGTATTCGAACTGTTTTCATCCCAGAGGTTACTCTTTGCAAGATATTTCATCCATTTCATGTGAAATCAGATCTGAGTATCCACTCAGATATCTGAATATCTTAGTATTCTGATCTGATAGAATCACATCCCAGAGTCAGAATTTCAGACTGGACTGGAAAGCGTTTAGAAAGCAAGATCATACCTTGCTGTTTTCGCAGGGGATGCCATTCCTATTCCAGAAATAAATGAGAGGTAGGTGTGCCACTAACACTCTCTTCCAAACCTCATGCTTACAGTCCCTCTGGAGCAATATTTCTGCCACAGCAGAACACTGGGGAACCACAGAATCCATTCCAGAAGCTGCAAATCTATTTAAGAGATTGGTAGAGTTGAATGGATACTTGCAGATTTATACTGATAGCAACAGAAAAATGAATCTGTTTTAGATTTTACAACTTTCCATTTTTTGTAATCCCTTTCCTGTGCTTTTGTCATTATTTTGGCTAAAAACCCACACAGAAATTCATATATACTTCGTTATGCATCTTTTCTCATGTTGTACTTCCTAATGTTTCCTCATGTTTTAACTTGCATTTTTCTTAATGCATGTGAGATTGTTGCATCTAGTTTTTGATCACTGAACTGCAAATCCAAATTCAGAGAATTACAAAAAACCTGGGATGATAACTGATAATTGGGTTCCTGTTTGTGTAGTTGCTTTAGAAGTGCAGATTAGGGCAGATTGTATCAAACTGCAAACCAATAACTGTCTCAGATATACCCAAACAAAGACACACACACTGGTGTAGGTTGATTTTTTTATCCCATCCTTGTGATGCATTTTACTGGATTTTATTGTTTCAGAATATTTTAAATTGTTTTCATAAGATGACATGGGTGCTAATACTGGTACGTAGAAAGATGGGGTATAAATCATACGAATAAATACATAAATGGTGAAGAGCCAAACCACTCAGTTTCACCCTGAAAAGTTTCAGGGGATAATGGAATGAATCCGTTGCACTGTCTATCAAAAACATTCAATGCAGAACATAATGGCTTTACTCTCATTATATGGCTCTCTACCCCTGGAGAGGAGTCACAACATAAAGCTAAATAATTTCCTCAATCTCATTATGAAAGCAAGAAGGTGCAGTTGCCACACTCAAGGACAAACATGACAAGTTGACATGGCCACACTACAGAGCACTGCTTTGCACAGTCTTCAGGAAATGCCTGGCGTTCCTTGGAAAATTACTAGAAGTCCGTGGGGCTATCAATAGCAGCAGGAAAGCTTCCTATGAAATACCCCCAACCACTACTGATTGTTTCCTCTTCCTTGGAGGGTTGCAATATGTGGGGCTGGTTTTGAAAATGCTCCATACATTTCGTTTAATTCAGAGTAGGGCACCCAAAGAGAGACTGGCGAACTGAAACACATTCTACCAGTACTCGATGTTCGACACTGTCTGCCAGCCTATTTCTCGGTGCTGGCATGAACCCGCAAAACCATGAACAGCTTGAAATCCTGTTGCAAAAAGGATTGTTTCTTTGCCTGCATACCTGCCTGGAACCTAAAATGATCTTTAGGTGCCCTTTTCTGGGTGCTGACACAGAATGAGGTGGGGCAAGTGGCTGCTAAGGAAAGGGCATTTTCGTTGGTGGCTTCTGGTGGTGGAATGACCTTTCCAGGGAGACTCACCTGGCATCAACATATTAGTATTTTCAGTGCCAGGTGAGGTTCTTGTAAAAATTCTAAATGTTAAAAATATTTTTCACCTTAAAATGTATTATTTAGTTTTGTTTCAGATCTTTGCACTGCTGCTGACTTTTACTCTGCTCCGTTTAAGTTGGGAAAGATCAGGTTCTAGCAGGCAGGGCTGTAGCCTGCAAAACTACAACAAAATGCTCTACAGTACAATGGGTCTCTCCAGCAGGTAATAAGTCTAATTTTCCAAGGGTTTCCTATTTTGCCATGAATCCTTCTTCTGGCCCCATCAATGTTGCTGTTGTTCACCAGTCTAAAAGGCCAAAATGCTTCTCTGAAGACATCATTACGGGTGGTTGAATGCTGGCATTTGGTTACCTTTGGTTTTGCCATGTTTGGGGTTGCTCCCTTTGACTTGAATCCCACTCACCACTGGAATGTGGTCCCCGAGAGTATTTTTGAAATAGAATATGAACCTCAGCTTAAATGACATTCAGAACCTCTGTGCTATGGGATATTTCTCCTTGTAAGCTGATATGCTTCAGAAAGAGGTTCTGAAGCCCTGGCCAAGAACTAACATTCTATCTATCTATCTATCTATCTATCTATCTATCTATCTATCGCTTTCATATCCTGCCTTTCACTGTGTCTCAGAGTGGAATATAAAAGCTTTAAATAACATGGCCTAGCTGTAGGACAGCTCTGGTCCTGACTTCATGTATTTTAAGAGCATGCTTGCCATTATTTATGGTTAGCTGGAATGAATTGCAGAATGCAATTTCCCTATCCCTGAGAAGACCCTCTTAAGATACCCTCCAAGCCTGATCCAAGACTGTTCTGAAACTCCCACTGAACATATCCCCAGTTCATACTCTCATTAAGAGGCTCTGAAAGTTCATTATTGTTTGGGCTAACTTTTAAGAACCGGGGTCAAGTCAGTCGAGAAGACTGCAATAAGGTGTTGTTGTGTTGCTTTTATAGATGGATGGGCGGACGGATGGACAGATGGATACATAGATAAAATCAACATAGAACACTCATCCCAAGCCTTTGCTGCTGGGCACATTCAATATAACCATGCATCCAGCCTGGCTGTCAACCCTGCTTAAGTCTGTATTTTATCAATGGTTTAATTATAGTGATATATAACTGAATGTAAAGACTAAGGTCAGTTTTTCTCTGAAAGTGTCCAGTGACAGCAGTAACTAAATGACCCTAACAGAAATGGCTCAAAAGGTATAAGCAACATCATGACATCTATTACTGCAATAAGTTGAAGGCTGCTATTGTACACAATAAATCACTATCCGTGATGATGAAAATAATTGGACATTTATTTAGTGGTCCTTCTGCCACAGGGTTAATAGAACCAAATAGAGGATTTGCTAAATAACAGGGCACAGCAAAGGTCAATTTCTATAGTCTGAGTAATTTCATTTGTTTCCAAGTGTACACTTTATAGATAAACCTACATGTAGAACAATCATTTGGTTCGCTGATGTATTGCAGAACACTTAAAGTGATGATCTACAATGCAGCACAACCCAGGGGTTCAGTAGATTAGGACAGCTTTTGACGGAAAGAAGTGGGATTGGGAATTCAATCTGGCAGTGTGACATGCTCCACTTCTGTCGTTTCAGGATCATCCAGTCCATTGTCCTCTCCTGCCCCCTCCTGCAGGAGGCGCTCTTCTTCAGGCCTTCACACTTCCTGAGCAGAGGCTGATGGATGTGGTGCAGAGGAGGAGAAGGGCTGGGGTACCGTCCTCTTTCCTTGGTTTGAGCTGCCCAGTAAGTGGGCCCCTGACTAGGTCTAGCCTCTTTATATCATCTACAAAGAGACACCAAATGTTCATCTGTTCACTGCACACAGGCACCATTTGCCTCTGTCTGCCACTCCCAACCCCACTTTGTGTGTTCATTATTCTGTGCATATCGCTTACCTAAAGTAAGACAGCAATTGGGAACAGATATCATTTTCCCCCTCCCATTCACCAGGATCACTTTCCATCTGCCTCTAGGATTAGTAATTTGCCAATCTGTATTCAAGTGCATGGCAGCCCTTATGAATCCTACACAAAGCGGCCTGAGGAAAATGACTACCTTTGCGGCTCAGACTTTAATGCAGTAATATCCACAAAGAGGCATGAGCAAATAGTAGAAGCGGTGTTCTGCATAACACATCAGAGGAAAGAACAGTTCAGCAGCATGCATCAGAGGGCAAACAGATTGCTGACAACATGCACATCAAGTAGCAGAGGAATGTCCAGTGCAATGGGGTGGAGTTCAGCTCAGACGTATGAATGTTTACCATCTAGTATCAGAAGGATCACTGGCATGTATGCTTAATGAAATGCTTTGTCTGTTTTTCTCTTCTTGTGAATAGTACTACAGGTTTGCAACCTCTGAAAGCCCATAGTATTGGAAGAGTTGTCTGCATGAGCTTCTGTCTTCCAACAGTGAGCTTTAAATGCCATGAAGACATGGCATTCCTTTCCAGCTATCAGTTTACCAGTGGTTTATTCCTATTAATTTCTATACCAATAAATAAATATGAGGAAATATCATCTATGCCAGGGGTCGGCAACCTTAAACACTCAGAGAGCCATTTGGATCTGTTTCCCACAGAAAAGAAAACACCAGGAGCCGCAAAACCCTTTTGACATCTAAAATGAAGATAACACTGCATATATCGTTTTTTACCTTTATGCTATGTATAAAAAAACTATAGTGTGTTGCATTTATGAAATCGATGAACTGTTACAGAGAAAACAATTTTTTATTTCTGCATGCAACAAAAACATATTAGGCATACTGGGAAACCAGTCTCGTCAGCAGTGAAAGCAAATGAATCTGCCCACGTACCATTAAACGTTCTGTTTTCTTCTGAAACTTTTCTTTTCTTGGATTTATCCATGGTTGGCCTACCTGGTGTCAAAAAGGTCAATAAATCACATGCCAGTGGGTGTCGCACATTGGCGGTTGTGACACATATTTTGAGCGGCAGGGAGCTGCAGCAGAGGGATGAAAGAACCACATGCGGCTCTGGAGCCGTGGGTTGCTGACCCCTGATCTATGCCATCAACATTTCCTTCATTTCTGTATAAAGGAATATGAATCAGTACATACATTAAGATTTTAGAAGATTACAAAGGTGGGTAGTAGAAGGAGGACTGAGAGCAGAAATAAACTGCCAGTTTACATCAAAATGCCATGCAGATATTGCCATTGCCCATGACTTTGTCTAATCCTTTTTGAAAGCTATGTAAAATGGTAGCTGGCATGACTTTGCGTGTGAGTGAATTCCATGCATTCTTTATGGATTGTGTGGAGACACTTGTGTCACTTTGGCTTTCCTTGCATGTTTTGATCTTATATATGTGCAATGTTCCACATGTAACTTAATGCACCCATGACACTACCAAGAGGTCTACCCAAGACCTCACAATTCAACAGAGGAAAGTCTCCGCACTGTGTACATCTGTTGACCCTCTGTTTTTCTAATGCATCTGGGAATCAAAAAGACATGTGCATGGCCAAGGTCTTCCAATAAAAAACAAATCTGCTAAGAGCTTCAAGTCTCCTCATCAGCAGAACACATGCGCACACACATGCATATTTCAGGGCCAGGAGGAGAATGGGAGGGCAGAGGGAAATCAGATTAAAATACAAGGGGATTGCAAAATGAAATTACTTTAAAAGTGGTGTAAGTGTTTTACGGTAATGGGCTATCTCACCTTTGCAAGAACTTGAAAGTGATTGAACAGAATTCTTACTTGGAATAAATACTGACTACATTTTAATCTCACTTAGGATGTCACATCAGTCTAAAGTCAAGAAAAACACAAGTGCAGGTCACATGCATTAAATCATTCTGCAAACGCCCATAACACAGTGCTAGTTCCTTTCCTGCTATTATCATGGATGTGAAATATCATCTGTATCAAGCAATAAAAAGGATGAGTGGTTCGCAACAAACGTGACACGAATGAGGCCAATCTATAGATTATACTCCCTGTTATATCTACGTGTACAGAAGAAACAAGAATACAGAGGAGATAGATCAATCACAATTTGGTTAAATGCATCATTTCAGGCTGCAGGATACCTCCCACCACCTTTTAACTGTTCCTGTAAGTAATTGAAAGTACTCCAGAAGTGCGACACTACCTTAGCATGGGGGTTTGATCCAGCTTACATTATCACATGTTTAGCCAAATGTTTCTTTTTATTTACTCACAGGATTTTTTAAAAAAGAAACTTTGAAGGAAGGTACTCAGAGCTGGCATCTGCATCTATAAGAATGCATTCTACCCTACCACTTCAAGATTCTATCACCTCCTTCAGAATTATATGAATACAATCAAAACCCTCCATTGGAAGATTTGAGTTCATTTGCCACCACCAATGTCAAGAATTAATGCCACTTACCAAAGTTCTTCAGCACATACTCAGATCCATGTTTGACCAGAACAAAAGTATTTAAGATCTCAATCATTTAGAAGTGCAACTAGTAATAAATTCAGAGATGAAAAACAGAAGCAAAGACTCTTATCAGAGTTACAAACAAGTTCCATGTTTTGTGAAGCAGCTTTCAGTTCTTTCATTAAAGGTTGTTACAGAGTTTCTTCTTCATATTCAATGAATTGCATTGTTCTTAGATGGTTCCAGGAGTATGTATTATTAGACTGTATCTCACATTTTTATACAATTATCTTACAGATTCTATTCTATGTATTTGAGAGAAACACCTAGCACAGATTTATTGGAGCTGGCGTTATTTAAGAAATGTGCATTTTTCTCCACCAGAAAAGAAATGACTCAAGGCAACTCACAAAATACAACAAGTAGGGTGTGCATGGGTGGGAAAAATCCCAATTGCATCACCCCTTGAAACTCTTATATGCTGCCACATTTTAGGTCACTTCACTCTAGCATTTTCTCAATATAAGCTTCCGAATCTCTTGCCCCTAGGCTACCACATTTCTTTTTATAATGGCGGACTGTGATTCAACCATGTCACCCTTCACATGAGTTTGCAAGATAAAGGCATTGGCCAAATCAAGAAGAACAAAAAGTGATCAGTCAGTAAACAAAATTAAACCACGGCAGAGGCAATGGCTTACCTGGTCCAGGGTGAAACTTCCTGGGTTCTGGTCCTCTGACTTTGGTATAGCTTTTTTTCTTATTATGAAAGGTTGAAACATGTCCCCTAAAACTTAGCTACTGGCAGCAAGAGCCTTAAGATGAAATACAAAAGCATTTTGGCATGTTGGCTCCTTCCCTTTTGATTTTTTTAAATAAATTCAGGAGAAAGAAAAAGTGACAGATTTGGGATTTAACCCAGCAATGGTATGGGAGGAGAAGAGAGCTTCTATATATCTTGCCAGCTAGCCCCATTCCTGGTTGCAGCTTGGTTGACTGTTAAGAGTGCCATGTATGCACTGGGCATATGTAGATTAGATCACCTGCACAAAATATACACTAAGGTTGGTTTGGATTTATTCGTGGTCTTGTAACATTTCATGTTAAGGGTAGAAAGCAATCTTTCATACTGGTACTGAAACACATTGCACCAAGACGTTGATGTCTTTCAGACCTGAGATTAAGACACCATCAGTCTTCTGACAGCTTAAGCAACTTTCTGTCAGCCAGGCTGAAATCTAAATCCAGCCACTTGTAATAGGATATTTTTTCTTGCACCAAAATTGATCCAAACATTTATCTTACTCATTGATCCAGAATCAGAAGCTAATGTAGGTTCTGTGATTTTTGGTGTGAATTGGCAGTAAGCCATTAACACTGTTTCAGTTCCCCTGTTATGAGAAATAGAAGGAACGGAAGCCATGAATATCTGGAGGAAAATGCAAGTTGGTGCAGGAGTGACTGAAATGGCACTCGTGCTGGAGGAAATTCCAAGAAGGTATTGAAGGTCCAATCTTAGGCAGCCTTGTTCATCCCTGTGTTGCCTCTGAGCCTTTATCACCTAGAGTCCAAAGAGATTTTGAGTTTCTACAGCTGAAAGGCACTGAAATCCACCCTCATGCTGCATTCAGCCTTGTTTGCGCCCAAGATTACATTTAAAATGCAGCATATTTACATACGTTTGCTGTTGTTATTCTTTCTACCTCAGAATCACTAGAGGTATATGCAAGTCTGAGGAATATTGAAAAGGAGTGAAATCTCCCATTCCATGAATGGAAAAATGTCCTTTTCTGCCACAAAAATGAAATACTTGATTTTTAGGAGGGCATTTCAAGTTTTGGAGATCAAACTTTGTTCCAAATGCTGGATTCCATTCTAATATTGCTATAGCCATTTTGGAAGCATTTGGCTGGTAGGACACATCAATCGTCTCCCTACTTCTCTTTAAAATTTCCCAAGCTCTTCTCTTGAACTTGAGTTAAGCCCACATTTCCAAATCACTGCTGTTTCTATCAAATCACATAACCATTCTGGTCTGTTAGTTTCATTTCAGTTGCTTGGAATGGTGCATTTTGAGAGAGGTTGGTTCAAACCACCCATAAGAAAAGAAAGCATTTCAGGGAAATGAAGGTGATGTTCCCAGAAAAGTCTTCTAGCCTGTGAATCCACTTAAATACAAGGAAAGGGCTGCTGGAGACCATCTTCTGAAGTTCCATCTTGATGGGAAGCTAACCATAGATGGGTACCATCCCATATCTGTTTCATTCACCAAACACCTGCCCTGGTGAGATTTCCTCCCACTAGATTTCCATATTTTTAGGCTGGAAATCAGAAGACTGAGTCAAAGTTTGATCTCATAGCTGCAGCTGAAAAAGAGTTTTATGAGTCTATATTCTGTTGAGAAGCCAGCCAGAGCAAGGGTCCCAGCCCTGGTGTTTCTCATGACTGGGCTCAGGTCCTAGGTAGACCAACATGTCAGAATCAGATTGTGAATCACTTAGGGCCCAGAGAAGCACTATGGCCAGGTCTGGTAGATGCTAAGGTCCAGGTTTCATTTTGTTCTATAGCACAGACTGAGAGAGAAGTAGACACATATCCACCTTTTAAATACACATACATACACATCTGAAAAGATAGCATTCATCTTAACACAGTAACATTTTGCTTTTCTGATATTGACTGTTTGAGCTTTCCACATGAAGGGTTAATGTGTGGAGAATAATAATGAAACAATGTGTAATGTTTATGTTTTAACAAATACAAAATAGTTTGATATAATAGATTATGATGTTGAACATTTGTTGTGAGAGATTCAAGCAACATTTAGATAGTTTTGGTAAAATGAGCAAAATTTCTTTGAATAGGATTCTATGTGGGCGATCTTTATGAAACTCTTACAAATACCAGCAATATGCAGTTTGTGAGTCAGGAAAAATACTCAACGTGGAATGCATAAAAATGTAATAATAATAATAAAAAATAATAATAATCTCTTTTCTAAAGGTTGTATGTTATCTTTTGAGCTGTCTGTAATTCCAAAATTGCAAAAGCAATATTAGAGAGAAGCTTTGGGGGGATTTCCAGGGATGGGAAGAGGCTAGCCTTGCCAAGATATGATACATCTGAATGTCATATCAGTCTCATTTACTCCCTGTTGGAGGTGCTGTACTCAGACAGTAGAAATGGGGCATGAAAATGTTTTGTAGGGTGGAAGAAGTACAGAGGAGACTTTTGCCCCAGTGTTCCTTCTAACCTGCCAAAGATGCTGGTAATCCTTGGAGAGAAGTGGTTTACAGGGAACCTCCATAGGCTTGTGCCCTCCAGATATCAATGAAGATAAATGAGCATATTCAGTGTACATTTGTGAAAGTTTTAATTAAATTTTTGTTGTTCTTTTAGTCTTGGTCTCGTTATTGTTGCTTGCACTGGCTGCTACTTTGGGGATGGGAAAAAGGAGTATAAATAAGGAATACATAAAAATAAGCCCTGTTTTGAAACAGAGATTTTGCTATAAATGTAGCTCTGGGAACAAACATTTCTGTCTAATGTAAACTGAAACATTCTAACTTGGAAGTTTTCATATTGAAGGCACAGGTATGAAGAGCTCTGGATGCCTGGTTCAGCATTTCCATTTGTCATAAATTTAGATCTCTCTTAAGATTACCTCTACTCTTTGGGTCTCAGAGGATACTTGCTGTGTAGGCAAGAGTATGAGAAGGTAATAAAGCATCATGTCAAAATGACCTAGCCGTGTAGAAGGTATACTTTCAAAGCTGTACGGTGAACACAAACTGTCAACTAGCAGATGGTATGAAAGCTAAGAGAGTGCTAATAGGTCTCAGGGTGCCACATAGCAATTAAAATGAGTGACCAAGGTTAAACAGCCATTGTGAAATCCCTTTGACATTGTTGATGCCAGGACATGAAGAAGCACCTCCTTACATCTGAAACCTAAAGGGAGAGAAGGTGAAAAAGTTTCTAAACTTTGTGCCATAATGATGAAGTTTTCCCTCTCAGCAACCACACACACATACACAAAACGGTGGCACAGGATGTTGATTTAAAACATGGTCTTCCAAATGCAAGTCAAACTTGCTCCGATTCCCCAAGGCTGGTCTCCAGCCTTAAACTTCGATAGTTTTCTCTGTCACAGTGACGATGCTATAGCTTCCATATAGCCTGAAATGCCTGGTCCTGCCTGATCTTGAAAGCCGGCTTGGGCCTAGTTGAAATCCAGATGGGTGACTTAAATGTTGTGAACTTCCTAGTGAACTTTGGCTACATGAGGTATAGAAATATAGTGGCAATAATAATAATAATGTGTGATTCACCATCCAAAGACCAAATCTTGATTGTCCACTTGCCAGTCCTTGGAAGCCATGGGAACCCAAAAAATTACCCTAATATCTCTACCAATCAAGTGGGTCATGGGTATTCATGTTACATAGGAAGGTAAATACTCTTTTGCTTGGTCACCATCATTCCAAGCTTCTGAAATGTTCTGGATAGTTGTTGCACCTGCATCTTGTTTATAGGCCCTTGCTAGAAAGACTCATTTCAGTAGAATTAACTTAGCCTGGCTCCACCCAATTAATTTTAACATAGGAACTCAATGCAAGTGTTGTCCTCTCTGATTTGCCTCATTTAAGAATCAGTCCAAGCTGATAGCTGTCTTTAAATGACACCCAACAACCATAATCTCCACCAACCATTCGTAATGGTAGGAGCAGCCCCGAAAAATCACCAGTGTTCCCTGAGATAATTTTAGTAGTGTCTGCATTTGTAGTGTGTATGTATTATTACGTTTTTGCTGGATTTCTCTTATTGTCCCTTCTGTGCATGCTTTACCAGCACCTGCAGTATATATTTATGAGTCAGAGCTTGTTCTAAGACGTGAAAGCAGATGACATGAAGTTTATTACTTTGCTTTCAAATTCTCCCCCTTACAGGTCTGATCTGTGCCCTGTGAGCCTCCTCCATTTGAAAAGGCGGGAGGAATGCATCAAGAATTCCTCCCGATGCATATTCATTTTCCTGTCATGTCTTTTACTTATTCTAATTTCTGCAGACAACTTAACAGCCATGTCACTTGCAGCCATTATAGTGGCAATATCTTTGTTTTCTTTTGCCAAATTACTTTTTCTTTTTTTCTTTCTGTCTTGTTGCACAGTAAATAAGACAGGGTAATAGAAACACTTTCTTCAACATATGACAGCCTTCTTAATGTAAATCACTTTAACAGTCAGTGTTAAAAGCAGTTAAAGCACTTTGCACTTGAATATTCCCTTGCTCACATTCAACGCATATCTGGAGCTGGCCTCATGCAGCCATTGATTAGACTCCAACTCCCACCCATCCCAGTCAGCATTGCCAGGTTCTGGAGTCTCAGGAACACATAGTCCAAAATTTGTGGAAAGCAGTTTCCTGGTGGCAGTCTTTAAGGTGATCATAGAAACATAGAAACAGAGCGAGTCAGAAGGGGCCTCCCAGGCCATCTAGTCTGACCTCCGGCACCAGCCGGCTCCACTCACGACATGCCCACCATGTGGATGTCCAGCCTATCCTTGAACACCCACACCGATGGGGCCTCAACGACCTCTCGTGGAAGCCCATTCCACACCCTCGGGGTCCTGTCTGTCAGGATCAGATGTCCTATTTATGGAGAACACTCCTTTGTTTGAAGGTGGCCAATGCAAGTCTGGTTTAACATTAGAAGCAAGTGGCCACATATAAAGAGGGACAGCAAAATGGACCTTGACATTTCACATCAATAGCACTAGATAGCAAGCTGAGCAAGCATGTGATGGACCTAATCAATCTTCTCATGCAGGCAAGATGTCTTTCAATTTAAATGCTTGCCTTATCCTAGTCTTCATATGGGCATACAAATTTGCCCCTTTCCTCCTCTGTTTCGTGATGTGCTTCCTCTTTTTCTGATGCATAAGTGGCCACCTTACCATCTGTTCTAAGGTTCTTTGCAACTGCTGTCCCAGGATTAGATCTTTTCCAGAGCTGCTCCCTGATGCCCCTCCAGCTGGAGCTGCTGGAGTGTGATCTTGCAGCCTTTGCTTTGTTTCTGTAGCCCAGACCACACCATCATTTCAGGAAGTCGTTTCTAGCCTTCCTGACCAAGAACTAGGGAATGGTACACATCTAGGTATACATCTAGGGAATGATGGGTACCATCTCCATGCAAAACAACTCCACTGACTACAGTTGTCTCTAGCAACAACTTTGTATTTTTAAAGTTTTTTAATGGATTTACTCAGTTCATACCATTAGTAACCAATTGCGTGAGCAGAAATGCATGCCTTCTTGAGCTTGCAATGCATTCTGAGAAGCAAACAAAAAGCCCAATCTTTTAATGTGTGCACATTTGAAAAGAATGCAAGGTACATGCAAGCCTTTTTGGAAATGCATATAAAGCACACCAACACTCTTAAATCACTGTGCAGGTATGTACAAAAATATGCTCACTGGAAAAAATTCACATCTGAAACTATGCATTAGAAACATGTGCCCCAAACAAATACATTTCTGTGTGGGAGGAAACCAAACAGAACTAGGATAGAATGAGCTTGGTGTTGGAAAACCGAAACCTTGGCCAAATATATCTGGTCAATCCAGCCTAATCCATAATAGCATTTTATTTCTCAACAGTGATGGCTGCCAAGCCCCATTTCTTACTACATCCACTGGAGTTCTTCTTGTTTCTGTTGCTCCTGGGCATTTGGGGACTGCGGTATAAGGGAATAAGGGTTGCTTGAGGAAGGAACTGACAACGAGCACCTGGATACACTTAAGTAGGACTGACATTCTCTTGCGTTAGAAAAAAGTAGGGGAATCTCAGGTGATTGCTACACCACCAAATTATAAAGCATAAAATTTGAAAGAAGAGTGCAATCATATTTTGTATGCAATCTTCAATTACAGTCACATTAAAGGCTGTACCATTGCAGGTCCTGTGAGCCATCTGCTCATAAACACCTGGTTTTGCTTATGAAGAAGGCCATGCCTCATCATCCCAACCACTCTTCCAGAGAAATGACTCTCAGAAATATCCAGTTCTTCCCTCCATACTGATCTTACTGTTTTTGTAGATGGAAATGTTGCTGATTCAAATGGTGCCACACAGTTTTGCTCGCTTGCTTGTTTGCAAGGGATCCAGGATCTTCCATTCAGTAGGCTTTTAGTTGATTCAAGAGAAAAAGAATAGCTTTTATTTAATATAAAATATATTTAGAACTTAGATGTATGGTTGCCCTAGGCTTAATTAGAGCCCTATTCAGTCATTCTATTTTTGAGTACAATTAATGCATCCTTGTTGCTCTCTCTCTCTTTCTTGAGAGAAGCACTGGGGAGCCTTTCCCATTTGTGCTGGCCCCCATGAATTCTAGAACCCTGATTTTCCAAGGTTGAAATCCAGTTTGCTAACCCCAGTTCCCAGTAAGACCTGACTGGGATCCCAGTCTAGCTCTCTATGTGCAATTTTCAGCACATGCACTTTCCTTGTTCTAATGAGTTGAAAAGAGTGTAGACCAAAGTGTTCTTGAGAGTAATTCTAAGGAATTTTTATGATCATGAAAATCAATGGTTCTCCTGTCACTACCTGCTATTTACTAGCTCTTCAGCTCCCAAAGTGATTATTTTTTGTTTATATCGAACTCATGGGACTCTCACCTGTGAGATTATTATTTTCAAAAGCTCAGTTTTTAAAAATCAAAAGCTGATTCATTTGAATTGATAGATCAAACAATGGAATAGATCTTTGTTAAAATAGTTCCCAGACCTAGCAGTGGGAGCAATCATGTTCCCAACCACTGCTAGCCGCCATTCTCCCTCCCTCCCTTTTTTCCCATAATATTCTGGACTTAAGGCAAGGTGACAGGAAACATTGCCTTTGTTCTGACTTGTTTTAGATTTCATCACACAGCTAAATTCTATGAATGGATGATACTTGTACATAAGAAACATACAACACCACATTGCTTGTAGGACTCCTTGAAAAAAATAATCTGGTAAAAGGTGGGATAGCTGTGGACTGTATCCAGTTAGCCCTAAATGATAAACATTTAAAATATTTAAGATCTTTGATGCAGTACACAAGACACCCAAATAATCTGACATTCAAAAATACTGAGTAAATTTGCATGTTTTACTGGGACCATGGAAGACCTCACATACTGGTTCTGGTAAAAGGTAAAATTAAAGGTTTTCCCTTGACATTAAGTGCAGTCATGCCTGACTCTAGGGGGCGGTACTCATCTCCGTTTCCTAGCCGAGGGAGCCAGTGTCTGTCACAGACAGTCTCCGTGGTCATGTGGCCGGCATGACTAAACACCGAGGTGCAGGAATGCTGTTACCTGCCCACCGAAGTGGTACCTGTTTATCTGCTTGCATTTGCATGCTTTCGAACTGCAAGGTTGGCAAGAGCTGGGACGGAGCAATGGGAACTCACCCCGTTGCACAGATTCGAACCGGTGACCTTTCGATCAAGCAGCCCAGCAGCACAGCGGTTTAAACCACTGCGCCACTTGCAGTCCCTTGGTTCTGGTACACCTCATGTAAAGGTTGTACGAGAAAGTCTGTGTCCTATGGGACTCAAATCTAAATGTAGAAGAATTGGTTCAAGGATAAAAGCTGCCAGAGATGAGCTCAGGAAATTAGTCATGGAATACAGTTCTCATCATATCATAATTTTTTGGAACATTTCTTTAACACTCTTGAAAACCGCTGGTATATGTTCATATCATAGAAGAGTCCATCTCTATGACTTATGAATTGGTCAAAAAGCCCTTAAGCGTTACAGAAGATCCTGCGGAATGTTCTATGATACACGCAGTATGAGTGACATTACATTTTATATGAGCTAAGACTGCATCCCAAAATACACCCAATCCGCACTTGCAATTATTTTGAATGAAAATATTGATAGCAGTGGGCAAATGGCCATTACTGATCTTCTTATTGGGAAACCTCTGAAAAGCATAAATCCACATGAAACAACGTTTTTGATTGACTTCTTCTGGTGATTTAGACCAAAAGCAAAGTGGAAAAATGCCTTCCTCTTCTGAAGTAGCTGCTAAGTATATACTATGACTAATAGTGAACTTTTCCATTTCCCCATGACATTTATTCCCCATTTACTCCTAGCTCTGCAATACTGTGAAACATGAACGTGTCAATCCTGGTTCAAAATAAGGCACTTTTTACATGCCAAGAATAAATGGAGCTGTGTCATATAGTGTCTGCGGAGACCATGCCATGCCTTCATAATGCCAAATTATGATGGCAAGACAAATTTATACAGACCCCATGAGTATTTCCTTTCTTTCCACAATAGGAAGAGGTCACATCACTCTCATGAAAAAGACTGAAATATACTGCATTGGGTGGAAACATATCATCTCATGTCAAAACACAAAACTCAGCCCCTGCAATTTCCAGCACAAACATGATGTGGTGATAGGACAAAGTCACCATCGTTCTTTAATAGCAAATTCCATTAGCCGAGCAAAGTTTTTCATTCATTCCATTCAGGCGGCTTTTATGGAAGTCACTTGCCAATTACATGTAGCTACCCATGTGGCATCAGCAGCCATTAAACTGATTTCTGCCCTTATTTCAAACATATTCAGATGCCTAGAAAGAAAAACATCCTGTGGGTGTAGTCAACGGTAAGGGCCTAGGAGGAAAAGATCAAGACTGATGGTGTACATGGGTAAAAAGGAAAGCAGAAGGAAGATCGTGTACAGCCTTTTGGGTTCCTGTCATAAAACAAAGGTGGGATAGGAATACAATAGACAGAGTCAACATGAAAGGGCAAAAAGTATCTGGTGTGGTGATTTGATTCACATTCCCATCCAGGACAGCAGCTGCTTGCATTCTCGGGAGCTCTCTGTTATTCATTGTTACAGGTGTTGCTACAGTTGTCATAGGATCTTCTCTCACAAGATTTGCCTGCCTGATCCATTTCTTTGGTTGTTTTTAAAAGGTATTTTTTTTTTTGTTTTTGTGAAAAATCATCCATGAAGAATTTAAACGTTGTCTTCTAATGGTTTGCTATGTTTTAGACTTGACTTTACTGTGATTTGGTCAAGATCAATCTATTCATTGTGAAAACCATATCCACAATAATATAGTTGAACCCCTTTTAGTACAAGCCGGTACACTGTTATTTATTAATCCATTGGTTTTTATGGGACTACATTTTGCAGATCTCTCTGGAAGAAAAAAATGGCAGTGAGACACAAGAGTTGGATTGAATAAAGGTCAACTTTGATCAAATCTTATCCCAAAAATGCAATCAGGGCATGAAGAGTCCAGTAGTTTCTGAGCCTAATGTTTATCTGGACAAGTCCTGCAGCTGTTGGATGGACAGACATTCCTACCCTAATGATAAGAAAACACCTCTACCAGTATGAACTGTGGCCCCTTCTGGGTAATTTCCTCATGGTGCCTTCCAACGCTGAGTGAATGCAACAGTTTAGCCTTTAGAGGGCTCCAAGCAGCACAGGAAAGGGCATCTCTGCCTGGCTGATCATGGGCACATCTCTGCCACAGAAAGGAGACTAGGATGCTTAGTGCCTTGGCTGGCTTGGAGGCAGAACTTTAAATAAATCATGGCTCCAACCCCTCCAAAATTCTAGTGCTATATGAGTCCACACATGCCATGAAATGACAGAGGCTTATTTATCTCTCTGGCTGGCTAGTTATCAAAGAAATCCCAGCAGAATTTGGCACACTGGGCAGAGACGAATCCCATAACCAGACTCAAAGCAGCCCTCAAGTAAAGCATTTACAGTCAACTAGGTGTTGCACTTTCAGTTATACAGGCTTTTTGATCTTGTGTGTCCAAATGCTCTTGGGATACCACTAATGTCATTGGCTGGGGAAGATAGTACTTGTCATCTGATGACAGATGGGAACTGAACTCTGGCAAAAGCTTCTATTTTAATATTTGCTGGGTTGATCAGTGGCATGCCATTAACATGGGAAAATTGCATATCTTCTTAGCAGTACTGGTTTTTATTTGCTAAGGTGGTCATCTAATGTCCTCAAAATTATCTGTGCTGTCTGCTGTGCTCCAGAGCTTTATGAGCTGGCTTTCAAAGGAAGAAAGAAGTGAGAAAAACACAGGAAACTGGAGGGATTGCCATTAAGCCACTGAGATAACTTTTACATCTGCAGCTCCTAGCCCCAGGGACTCTGTTAAGAATAGAAGTCAGGGAAAAATCTCTGGTATCCAGTGAACTTCAGTTCTTCTGTATTGCTTTAACATTCAATGTATGGAGGATGAAAGTTTGCCTTCCTTTTGCTTTCAAGAACAGATGGTTAAAAGGATTTTTTAAAGGACTCATTGTCATTAATAATTAGTCTATTCATTTTGCACTCGGGTGTTTTTCAAGTGGAGCCTACAGTGAAGCATGTATTTGCTGCTAATATATTGACTCCTTCCAGAATCAAAGATATAGCAACTGTACAGGTTGGATCCCATTTCGGCTCATTTTCCAAAGGGGTTGAGGGGAGGAGAACAAAAAACAAACTAAATGACCATCTTGCATAGTCAAAACTATACATAACCTCCTACATAAGTGAGATCCAATGTTAGATGTACTTAGAGTAGTGAAATGAATGGAACCTACGTTAGATTAGCATTGGATGCAATCCATTGTATTTGACAATAAAGCCATTCTGGAATGTTTGTTCTCTGATGGCTCAAACAGTGAATGAGCATTTCTGGACCAATGACCCTAAGCATGTGTGCTGAATTGTGGGCAAACAACTATGCCAGAGACTATGCCCAGCCTCAATAGAAATTGAGCATATTCCCTTTGTCATATTCCCTGACTCATAGATGATTCCACTGATTGGTGGTTTGCCAAAGTAAGCAACACAAAGACAAGTTTGGATGACCTGTTAGGCTGCCTTCTGATTCAGAAAAAATCCTCATTATCATGTGGACTATTTCTCACATTGGCTTGAGAATACCTTCTGCACATAGTAGGAAAGAAAGGAAACTGAATGGTTAAAAACCCACATGGTTAGTATCATCAATAATTTTTAAGATTTTTTCAGACTAGTAGCAAGGTCATTGCATTCACTGCTCACTTGTTTTCTTCTTGCAAACATTTTTCCCTCTGCTTTCAGCAAGATGTAGGAGAGAACTTTCTACCTATACAGTCAGATTGAACAGAGGAGGTGTGTGTGTGTGTGTGTGTGTGTCTGTGTATGTGTGGAGAGAGAGAGAGAGAGAGAGAGAGAGAGAGAGAGAGAGAGAGAGAGAGAGAGAGAGAGAGAGAGAATGGTTTCTTCATTGATTACAGTTCAAGGACAGCTTCTCGCAGATAGAATATTGCATTATTATAATTGGTGACCAATTCATTATGTTCCTTCACATACTTCCTCCAAAGGAAATGCATACAACTCAAGAACCAAGGGCACAATTTTCTTCTGAACACAATGAAATCACATTCAAGGCTGAGCGCTCAGAAAATGCCAAACTCCCATCGTTGTTCCTTTGCAAAGTTTTGCTCTTCATAAATCACCCTTTACAAAACACAGTTCCTGTAAGGAGCAATTACTGATAACTCAGAAAATAAATGATTCACAAACAGATAATACATTCCGTAAAAAACCTAATGGTTTAAAATGAGTCAAAGCAATATAACATACTGCACGATACCCTTTGCCAGCCTTTACTCCGGAAAGCCAGTCTGGCCGCCTCTTCGGAAGTTGGGCAGGTACGGCAGGCATGTATGTGTGGCAACTCTGGATTTTTATTTGCAGAAGAAGTGGTGTTCTCTCTTTGCAAGTGTGATGGAGGGTGATAATTTACAACTTGAGCTCTGGATAAAGTCTATTTGCTGTCCCTTCTGTTTTATAATAGAATTATATATGTTTGTTGTGCCCCCAGCCCCCTGTTCTCAATGAGTGTGAGTTCTAGCACTTGGAATGAGGCTTGCTCTCATCATGAGCGCCCAGCAGTCTGAGTGCCAGATGGGTCTCAGCAGAGGTTCTACAATGATTGGCACTAGCAATTATTAATGAACAGAGGAAAATTTCAGTGTCCAGCAGCCAGGATTGCCAACTAACCAAAAATTCACAGGATCGGCTAGATTTATTTTATTTTATTTTAAAATTTAATTTAATTCAAAATTTAATTTAATTCAATTTAATTTTATGTTTTATATTTTAAGATGTTTTATGTTTTACTTTATATTTTGCTAGTGGTCATTTGCAAGAACAGAGGAAAAACACTAACAATCCCCAGTGGAGGATTTTTCCACCTTGAGAAAAATCCATCCTATTCTCCCTTTCCCTTCAATGGGAGGCAGAGCAAACAAACTCCTTCCTAACATGTTGTATCTGTTTTAAATTCTGTATGCCAAGCTTTTTTTTTTTTTTTAATATGGTGTATTTTATACTGCATTTTAAATGTGCTGTAGAAAACCACCAGGAGAGTCTCAGATGTTGGGCATTATAGAAAACAAATAAATAATTAGCCATCACAATAAAGTGTCATTAACCCTAATCCTGGTGCAGAAGCATCTTGAGGAAGAGGCCAAGCGCTACAAAATGCATGGTCATCTTTCTGGCCTCAACTGACATGTCAGTGAATATGTACCTGAAAAAAGGTCACTATTCCCCATTTCATAGAATCATTGAATAGTCAAGTTGGAAGGGACCAAGAAGACCATCAGGTCCAGCCCCCTGCTGTTGCAGACACCAGTTCACACCATCCTACTCAGATGATGGTCCAGTTTTGCCTTGAATTCCTCCAGTGTGGGAGAACCCACGACCTCTCTAGGCAACTGGTTCCACTGGCATATTGCTCTGACAGTGAGTAAACTGTTCCTGATATCTAGCCTGAACCTGGTTTGTCACACCTTGAATGGATTTATGCCTCCTTTGCTCATAATGATCACCCCTCTGCACCACTGATATCATTGGCCTTGTTAGAGGTTTGCACATTAAATACAAGCATGCATCTAACATGATGTGTGGCTTATTCCCTTCTTTTTCCTCTCTATGCCTTTCTTCAGACAGAGGCTGACTTGATAAGGGCTAGACTTTCTAGGTGGAAATATGGGGGCTTTCCTTCAGTGAATGGCTGCTTGCTGCGGAAAGGTAAGACTTACACATTTAGGTCTCACATATGGGAGGGTGAGAAACCCGTTTCCTGCCCTTTCACAAAGTCTGGGCACCTGAGCCAATATAATAAGCACTTGTAGTGAACTCAGGACATGCAATATTTCACTCCTGTAAATTTCTTGTATGGATTTGGCTTCAATTAATTTGGCATTTAAATGTCACAGGTGTACGGCCCTCCTCCCAGAAAAAGAGTCAGACAGCATTCCTCTATGCGCCGATCAGGACAGTTCAGCTTATTTCTGAGAAAATCTATTTAATCCTACCTTGCTACTGCACCCAGGGTGGTAAGAGAACCTTCAACTGGCTGCCCCAGTCCTTGCTTTATCATCCTTTTTTTGCAGGTGAAAATGCACAATGGAGAGGCACTGTGTCTCTGGATTTATTCTGTTCAGCTCATTCTCATACCATATCATCACTATGGAGAAATAAGAAAATGCATTATTTTCTTTCCAAGCAAGTTCATTATAACTCAGGTTACGCCTTTGTTGTGCTTCTAACTAATTTCATGGGCATGTGAAATCTCATCACTGCTTAAAGTCCCATGGTGTTCAACTTATCTTCCCTATCTATTTGCATGAAATATGTACTTTTCATCACAATTTCCCATCAAATTGCAGAGATTAGTTACTGTATCCCTATGGGGCCCACCAACCGCCACCAGTGAATCTGGTTTTCCTTCTTTCTCTCTTCTTGGTTACAGTATGTGGCTTCGTTTTGTCATGTGCCAAAATAATAGATGCCATTCATAATTTCTAAAAAATGAAAGGGGGCATCTATTAAGAGTGCATGAGGTGCCTGGATCCAGTTCACATACTCAGGAAGCACTTTTGCCTTGTTTCTTTTCTGATTACAAGAACTGAAGAAATTGAATATATATGAATCTAGATCTATCCATCCATTGGGTGTTTATGAATTTGCCCTTTTCTTGATGGCAAATGGGTTTGGAACACCAGCATCCCCGTCAGGATCATTATGAATGCTATGGTTGCCCAGGACCAGCATTAACATGAGCAGAGAAGACCTACAGTATTTATTCCACCTGGGAGGTTGCAATGATCATATAATGATGAGGTCAAATGCAAGTGCTGCTGTGGAGTTAATGGTTATGGTCCATGTTGGTACCAGTGACTTGGGGAAATGTAATTGTGAGGTCCTGGGAGGCAAGTTTAGGCTGCCAGTTAGAAGGCTGAGATCCAGGACCACCAAGGGGGCTTCTTCTGAAATGCTACCTGTTTCATGAACAGGGCCAATTAGCGAGGTGCAGCTGAGGAGTCTCAGTGCATGGATAAGGTGGAGTTGCAGAGGGGACTAATTCAGATTTTTTAGGAACTGCAACATATTTTGGGACAAACTGGGCCTGTACAGGTGAGACAAGCTGCACTTGAACCAGAATGGAACCAGGCTGCTACCTGATAACATAACAAGGTTTTTATGGCAGAGAGATTTTTAAACTGAACCCTGGGTGAAAGATGGCAGGATCTGGGAAGCTTCCTGTTTAGGTTAATTCATCTGTAGTGGATGAATGGGGATACATTTTCTGTATGACGGGAGGGAATAAGCCCTCAGCTTATGGTGAGAGTGATTAAGTTGGAAAGGACTAAGTGACAAAATGTACATTGCACAGATTTGGAGAGGAGTGCTGTGCTTAGGTGCTTCTATGCAAATGCTAGAAGCATGAGAGAGTAAATAGGACTACTGGAATGCCTGGTTTTAAGGGCATAGCTACTTATACTGGGAATTATGGAAATTTGGTGGAATGGACAGAACTAATGGGATGTAGCTATCTATGGATATAACTCTATAGGATAAGAGATGTAAGAAAAAAAAAGAGAACCTATTGGTTAAAAACAGGGCAACAATAAATTCTTTAAATATATCAGAAGAAAGAAACCAGCTAGAGAGGTGGTTGGACCACTGGATGATAATGGAATTGCAAACATACTAAAGGATGATAAGGAGATTGCAGAGAAGCCGAATGGATTATTTTCATTTGCCTTCACAACTGAGGATACTGAACAGATAGCTGTTCCCAAACTCATGCATTCAGGAAGGGAACATGAGGAATTAAGACAGGTAGTAGTGGGAAAATACGAAATTCTCAACCTTATTGGCAAACAATAATGCAACAAATCACTGGGCCCAGATGGGATCCATCCTAGCATTCCTAAAGAGAGCAAAGATGGAACTGCTGGCCTTCATACAAAAATAAGCAAGGTGTCCCAAGATAAGCTTCTGTACCAGAGGACAGGAGAATAGCCAGTACAGCTAGTGATGTGTGAAGAATCCAGTTTAGGGTGAATATCTGTCCAATTTTCTTGGCTTGGCTCCCCAAACTCTGGCCTGCTTCTTCTCGGCCCAAAATCTGCTTCATGCCAAACATAGAAGGATGTAAACTGTGGGTCCCACCTGGTATTAAGACCAACACTTTTCATCCTATTCATAAATGAGCTGAAATCAGGAATTAGCAGTGAAGTGGCCAAGTTTTCTGATGTCACCAAACTATTTAAGGTGGTTTAAGCCAAACGGGACTGTGAGGAGCTGCAAAGGGATCCCAGAGATCATTGGTCTGATTTAACATGGCTTTCTCATGTCCTTATGTAGGGTTGCATCATGGATGTCAGGCAGAAAGAAAGAAGGAGAAGTAGGTTTCAGCTAGACTATGCCAGGTTCATATGTTCTCCCTCATCACAAGAGTATGTGAAGCAGTCTTAATTCCCATACTCCTATACACCTCTATAACTCCCATCCTATATCACCCTCCTAAAAGATTAGAAGGGTGGCTACCCAGAGGAGGGCCTTCTCTGTAGTGGCACCCCAACTGTGGAACATGCTCCCCAGAGAGGTTCGCCTGGTGCCAATGCTTCTTTCCTTTCAGTGCCAGGTGAAAACCTTGTTATTTTCCCACTATTGTAATTGTTAATTTGTTTTAATATGTGGTTTTACATCTAAGATTGGATGCTGTGCTACTATTTTATTTTATTTTTTTATTTTATTTTATTTTATTTTATTTTGTTGTTGTTGTTAACCATCCTGAGCCATCTGTGATGGGATGGTATACAAAACTTTTAAATAAATAAATAATACAATCCCAGAAAGACTAAGGGCAATATCTTACTAACATAAATTACCTTGTGCTTCATAAGCTATTTCTAGCACAACACCAATCACTCTCGCTGCTGTGATGGGTTTCTCTGGAACAGCTGTTGTGCAGGCAAACACTAGCACAACATGAAATATCAGTGCTTGAGCTGAATGAGATATTTGGAGGATAGTAGATACAGTGGAATACTACACAGGGTACTACCCCATATCCTTGAGAGATTTTTTTCAGCTACTAGCATAAAACATAAAGATTTGAAACAGTCCTTCGCAACAATCTGGAATGCAGTCAGTCTGCTAGGTCCAACAGGGAGTTGGAGCAGGGAACAAATGAAGGATGGTGCTTTTCTAGGGTTTTCACAATCCTGTGATCAGCACATGGCTATCAATGCCAAGATTGTAGATCTCAGGACTAAAATGCAGTTCTGTATTTCTGTATTCTCTATATGTTTCAGTATGGATGTAAAAGTTAGCTACTGGAATTCTCCAGAGAAGATAGGTAATTAGGGAATGTCTCATTTTAATTTTACACTCAGGTAAGTTCACATTAAAAAGTGAACCAAATGTTTTTCCTCCATCTCTAGTGTCAACTAATTTTGCAACTTCAAATCAATACAAACCTCACACATCCTCCTAAATTCACACTTCGTCAAATTTTGCGATGGGACTCAGTAATAATAGCGTGCATAAAAGTGAGAATAATAAGAAATGCACCCAAAAATGAATATATTTATGAAAAAAATGTAAACTGCAGGAAAATGACTTGCAAAAATCTTGTCCATTCATCAGAATATACGCATTAGAAGAAATGTCTGCCCAAGAGAGCGCAACTTGTTATGTGAATGTTGTTCCTGGAAAGAATCTGAACAGTTGGGATGAACCAAATTAAGGCTGGCAAAATGTGAAACTCAGTAGTGTAGCCCTGCTGTGGAAGTATCACAAGAAAGGAACAGAATTGGTGAAAGCCATACCAAAACCACAGTCAGCTTAATTGAAGCAATTATCAAGTGGCATGCACGGTACTTTTTTTGGGGGGGTGCTTCCTTTATGAGCCTTCAGCAGCATCAATAATGCCAATCTTTCTTTGGTCACAAGCATCCCCCCATCATTTACTACCAAAAAGGTATTTGTTTATTTCCTGTCATGGCAAATTAACTGCCTGTGCTTTGACTAGAGTTTATTTCTTTTTTAAAACTATCAAATAAAAAGTGGAATAGTGAACAGATGGCACTTTTAAAACCTGACATTTTACTAAACTAAACTCTGCAATTTACTGTGGAAAAGACAATTTGCAGATCCATTTTTCCAACCTTGTTGCTTGCAATTTTCTCCAATCATATGCAAGCAGCTTTTTACTTCTGAACTGAAGCCCCCCTGATGAAAATGCATAATCTCCTGCCCCATTTTCTCTAACTTTGAAAATCTGAGGGGATATTCTCTAGACAATATCAGCAGTAGAAAGGAAGTAAGCAGCTACTATGAGAGTTGCCCGCATACAAGGCAATTAACAAGAACAACCTGATTGTTCTGTTTTGTTTGTTTGGGTTTGCCCACCCTCCTTCCTTCCTTCCTTCCTTCCTTCCTTCCTTCCTTCCTTCCTTCCTTCAAATCTTTTGACAGAACAGCAGAGATATCATCAATTTGGAAAGGTCTGGACAGAAGCAAGACTTTTTTCTGGTGCTGACATCTGAGCATCCCAGTGGTCTTCCCACTGGGTGGTGCCCATCTTTCTATCTATCAAAAGCCTTTCTATCCTGTCTCCTACAGAAGGTCTTGGGACACCTTACAATAAATCTACCATGACGGTGCAGAGTTTCCTGGGAAACAGACCTCCAGGAATAGGCCTGAACAAGTACCTAAGACCACACCACTTAGGATGTGCTTAATTCAATTCAAAGCGCTCTGAATTATGCATTGAAACAGACAGCTTACTTGTTAGGGAGCTTTTCCTGAATGGCTGAGGGGAGATTAATTTTAAATAGGTAGAAGCAAGGCTCGCAAGAAGGCACTGCAGTGAATATTCCTGCTAAAATATTCCTGTCCTGTTCCAGCCAGCACTTGTGCTTATAAGGTGCATTTCACTCACCTGCCCCCAACAAATTTCTACTTTTTAAATTTTTCTATGGTCATTCCATATTCCTTTGCTCCTAAGCATATCCACTCCTTACTGGGCATATTTCTGTGGATGCACCCCCTTTTAAATATTTGCTTTACTTCTATTGAGATCTGTATTTCCCTGACCTTCCCTCACTCCACAGCATCCCTGTTCAACTATGATCCTGTTGGCACTTACTACCTGTGCTTGCTACTGGAAGGAAGGAATCCTTCCAAAATAGCTGCTGTTTTTCAAATGTAATTTTATTCTTAATAGGTTTGTTGCTTCAGTTCTATTATTGCATGTTACTTCTTGAATACCTTAAGCTTTACTGGTGTAAGCATTACTTAGAAGTGTTACAGAACGGAACAGGCAATATTCCATTTCACCAAAATTCTCCAAATATCAGTTTTCTGGTTTTCCCTCCTCTGATTGTGCTTATGTTTCTGATCACTGCTTGTTTTGAGTGAATGAAGATAATGTATAAACAAATAGATATCAAATGTGAATACCACACAAAACAATCCCAAGTGTGCACAGTTGTCTTCCATCGACTAAATCAAGGATGATTTAAAGTTGTACATTTTAAGAATGTTGTGCATTTTTAAAATGTGCATTTTGAGGAAGTGGTGTATTTTAAAAGTATATTTTGCAAACATGGATGCAGGTTCCAGAATCTGACAGCATCTTCAGAGAAAATACATTCCTGTTTACAGTTGCAAACGGGGCAGTTTTGGATGATTTGTAAACTGAAACCCAAACCCTCAATTGTCATCCAGTCCTAATTAAAAACAGAGCTAAGACATTATAGCATGCTCTTCTCTTCTTGATGGGTAGAACACACAGAGACCACTCTGCAGTTGCTCCAATATCACCATCAATGACTAGGAAGAGATCTCAGAACTATTGTACACATTATCCTAAACAAAGAGGTCAGGATTTCAGTTGTGGGCATCATATTATTGTAAGCACACACATGCGCATGCAAACAGAACCAAAAGCATACCTTGGAATATCAACAGCATATCAAGAGAAGGATTCTTTCAAACTTTTCTTCCCGATGCTTTACATAGTGAAATTCTTTGTGTGTTCTGCAGAAGAGAAAACAAAAAGAAAACTTTTCCCACTGTACTGCAAAGTAGTAACATTCAAGATCTACAACTTTTTTCTACCTAACATTTCTTACTCTTTTCATACAAAAGGTCATCCTTCTTTCAGACTAATCTTTTTTTCATAAGAGTGGCTTGGCTTCGGAATATATTTGGTTATTGTTCTGGCTCTTGTTAAAAAATTGGGAGTCAGATACCCTTCCTTGCATTTCTCTGAAATATCTACCATTATATCTGGATGGATTCTCACCCTGTTTCTGGTCTTCCAGGCTCACAACTCTTCAGTATTCTGGTAATCAAGTTGCCAGTTGACTCTGTAACAAAGGAAAATTCTACTAATAATGACCAAAGATGTTAACAATAGCTCCTTGAAAATTATCCAAGTAACAAATTGGTAGAGCAATTTATATGAAACAGAATGTAACAGAATATGTATGAAATTCTAACAAAAGATCTTAAATGTAACTGTGTGGACTGATCGACTAACAGCTCTGAGGAATAACACTGGTTGAAGAAGCACATGGATGGGATTTCAAGCTTTTAACTCATTTCAAGAGAGCAATTTCCTGCTTCAAGATGGTTTTTCCTTCCTTAGAATGGTCCCAAGGGGTTATACATAATTATATTGTCTCACCAGGTCTATTTGTCAACGAAGAACACAAATGGATATTGTTAATAGATATTGCTGCAGTTTCAGTATTTGAACTTGCTGTTCCATGCAGTGAATTAGCTGATTAGGTGATGATGAATAAGAATGATGGTAATTTACAAACCTTTGAAATTTAAAGAGCAGCAAGCTCTTTTCATATCAACTACAAACATGAAGAAGAAGCTTTGGAAACCAAAGCCAAGTGATATGGCAGAAGAATTTTGAAATGGTTTCCACTTCACGGTTGTGCATCATGGTGGTCAGGGAGAGAAGAAGTAGGAGAACAGCTGCAGATCAGTGAAAGAGCACAGGCTTTATTTGCAAGAAGTCCCAGGTCGAACCCCTGCTATGTCTAGGAATTGCTGGGAAAAGACCACTATTCAAAATCATGGGGCAGATGGTTGAGTCTCTTTCAACCTGACAGCCACACCCCAGTGGTGGGTGACATTGAAGCAAAGCAGGCCAGGGCTAAAGGCAAAGGAATAATGATTGAATTACTAAAACTACCAGCCATTTTAGTTGAATGCTCTTACGATAAATAACTTTTCAGAGAGGAATTTCAACCCTTTAGCTTGGGCAAAATCCACAGGTGAGCCAGGAAACTACCAAAGGATGAGCAGTGAGAGGAAAGAAATGGTCAGGGGAATAGGATGTGGCAGCTGAAAAACCTGAAGGGCCAGATTGACTCCCAGAAAGGAGCAGATTGGGACCTGAAGTTCTGCTCCCTTCTCACAGACAACCAATGCCAGACAGATTAGGAAATATGAATTTGATAAATCAATGGTTTGAAGCTTCTCACATTCCTAATTATCCATCAAGCTAATTATGAATAGACAGCCAGCCATCTTCTTAGGAACCCTGGAAAGTGATAATTCCTGAGAACACAAATCAGTGGAGAATTTTTCAAGGGAGACAGCTGAATATAAGTTTGACTTACACCCACATTTTAAAATTGAAACTGTTACTGAATTTTCCTGTGAAATATTACCGAGCTCCTCATAAAAAGAAACTGTTAAAAACAAGTTTTTAACAACTGTTAAAAAAATAATTGAAGATGAAACTGCTGGACCAACGTGGAGATTCTTTTGGGACTTCAGTGAATGTTGGTTTGCTCTGGTGAGTTTAATTATGATGAACTTGAACTTCTACCTGGCCTGAAGGACTGCTTTCCCACTTCTTTCTGTTCAAGATACTTAGCCTTTCCAGTCCTATGGCCCTCTATATTCATCGCCCTGATACTTCTTTCTCTTGCCCCCGTTTCCACGTCTGCATGCCTCTGACGTCCATTGCTGCCTCGAGCTTCAAACCAGATCCATAGTTCTCATCCTGCTGCCTACTTCTTCCCTGTCATTTCTCTAACCTCACTAGGCCTTGCCCACAGCTAGTCTGCTAGTCTGGAAATTCTCCCTTCAGCTTTCTGAAGGTTAAACTACATGTTTGATACATTCTTCATCTGTGATCAAATTTTCCAACATATTATTTTTTTCATACAGCCAACAGCAGAAGCCTCCACAATGGATCATAAAAGTGATGTGGGGGAAATATATAATCTAAGCATTTCCTGCCACCACTCCACACAATCAAAAATGATCCCCAGTCCGGACAATTAGCTTGTTCCACAGTGGAAGAACATATTTCTGCAAATGGAAAAGTCTGGATGAGAAAGCTGAGATTCAGTCATAGAACCACATGTTGTCATGTGTAATATGGCTTTATGTTTTATTAGCCAAAATTTTCCTTTGACATACTTAGATTATCTACTGTATCAAGGTTCTTTCTGATGACACGTTTATCCTGAACCATAAACACTGAAACAGAAACAGAGCGAGTCAGAAGGGGCCTCCTGGGCCATCTAGTCTGACGCCCTGCTCCAGCCGGCTCCGCTCACGACATGCCCACCATGTGCATGTCCAGCCTATCTTTGAACACCTTCACCGATGGGGCCTCAACAACTTCTCGTGGAAGCCCATTCCACCCCCTTGGGGTCCTAACTGTCAGGAAGTGCTTCCTGGCATCTAAATGGAGCCTTTGTTCCATTGGAGAGCATCCTGCCTTCCTCTGCAGGGGAGAACAGGTCTCTACCCATCTCCGTGTGACATCCCCTCACATACCTGTATGTCACCAACAGATCCCCTCTGAGTCTCCTCTTCTCCAGGCTGAAGAGACCCAGTTCCCTCAGTCTCGCCTCATACTCCATCCCCTGCAAACCGGCCACAGGAACATATATAACCAACATATGCTATCAGAGCACATTAAGCAGTGGCAAATGGATGGAACTGCCAGATTACTTTGATACATGCAGTTTCTTGTTACGGTGATTAATTCCTTCCTCCAAATGTACACTAAGCAGAATATTTAATGGGATAAATGCATGAAGGTAGAAGATGTTTCGTTATGTCAATGTATTGATCTCTCATGAAAATCTTGGGTTAAATTAAAATAGACTAACTAAAAAGAATAGTGCTATTACAGGTCATCAACAATGGTGATTAATAAAGAGTTCAATACATGTGATGATTAATAATATACTTCAAAAGAATTAAATTTAATATTATTGAATGGTTATTGCAGTTATGGTACAAACTTCAATTTTTGCAGGAAACGATAGAGAACAATATCTTATAAACTTTTGTGGAGACCTCCCCTCCTTTGTGATATCAATATGAAGAGGAAGCATTAAAATCAGAAACCTTTTGCATGTGCTTGGGGATGAGTGAGACTTTCCATTCATTTCATGTTTTAGAATTTATCATTCTTTGAAAAATTCTCCTTATTTCAGAGTTTAAAAACTTGGGATTTTTTTAATGAATGAATGTGGGAGAAACCCAAATGGAGAGATCCATCCTCCCAGGACCAAGGATTTGAATGCTTAAGCTCTTAAAAGTCTGCCTTTGAATCCCTGAATATTCAATCATATTTGTGGTTCTTAATCAGAGCTTCCAACTCTTTTTTTTTTTTGAGATACTACTTAACTTTAACTGTTAACTGCCACATAACAGGTTTGTAAACAGTACAGTCTACTCCATGCTGGGACTAGTTGTGCCTATTGAATGTGGCTGGTACAGAATGGTGAGGATTTAATTTGAATTCATTTTTATAGCAATTAGTCCAAAATAGCAAAGTTCCTCATATTTGGGATAGAAAAATGCACCTTTGAAACACTGAATATGGTAGAAAAAGAAATTGACAGATCAGTCCATCCCTGGTTGTACTTCCTGTTTTGTTATTTCTGCCCTTGCTTGCTTTGCCTGTGGGCCCTTGCCTCTTTCCATGGGTAAAGAAGTTTCTTCACCTGGCCAGGTCTCTGTTACCCATCATAACTGTGTCTTTTTTCTTGGAAGACATAGACAGAGATAGCTGTTTCAAATTAAGGGGAAAGATAAGTAAGCAGGTGAATGTAACATCAAGTGCCTGTTCAATTGCACCACGCACAAATGACCATTTACTACTGGATTTTTATTGGGCTTGATCCAGGTTGTCTGCTCCCTGGAAGAATGAGTTGGAGGCTCTATGCCACCCCCGGTATTCCTCATCTTTCACTGCAGTGTCTCTTATCCTGGGGTTTCCCTCCAGAGCAAATGTTTAAATGCAAAGGGTGGGGGGATTTGTGAAGGGGAAAAAAACCTCTCACCCTTCTTTTTCTAGAGTAAGTGAATCACTTTCAAGGATACATTTGGCTACAGCCCATGGTCTTTCTTGTTAATGTGTCTTGATTTAAATTGCAATCTCCTTTGGAAGTGTTTGTGTCTTTAAACTTTACTATAAATATATTAAATGACTACGATAGATCAATCAATTAAATGTATAAGTTAAAAACCCCTTTCCTCAATGTTTTGGTTTTAAAAAATAAACAAAACACAGCTGGCTAACTCTTAATGCTTTGAAAGTGACAGGTTGCTTTAAAACAAAGGAATTTTATATGAGTGATTTTCATGCATAAGTGAAATTGATTCATTTAAGGCATTTATGCATGGCTGGAATGAAACTCTCTTCAAAATGGCATGTGTTTATGAAGCCTTGATCTTGAAAATGGCTCAGTTCAGACTTTGGGTTTATTTACAAAAATAGACACACACATTGGCCTTAGCAAGGCAGTTTGCAGGGCTGTGATCAGAATCTATTACACAAAATAGGGAGCAGGAAAGGTAGACATTTTTTGGCCAGGGTAGAAGGATGGGCTACAGGGAGATATGACAGTGATAAATAGAAGCCATGAAACAGCAGAAAGAGAAAGCAAGATAAAATGAACCAAATTGAGAAGTAGATAGATTGCAGAACCAGCATGAGATGGGAACGCAAAGGGATATGTAGAGGGTAAGGCATATTGGGGACAGGAATACAAGAAAATGGGGAGGGTAAGGGGGGAAGTAGTTAAGTGGAAGAAGAGAAACAGAGAAGAGACAAGAGTAAGATAAACACACCCCGTGAGTAGATAGATACACAGTTCAGTTAGAAAGGTAATCGTGTGTGAGAAAAAGGTGTTTTAAATATCTACCCTAGTCCATCTGGAGCAGTGTGGAGAATCAGGCTTTCTATTCTATTCTTTTGCTGGATAAGCTTTCCGGATTGAGAAGGATGTGCATGGTTCTTGCTTAGGATGAATCTTTTGTAATTGGATTCCCTAATGCAGGAGGGGCTAACTTTCCAACTGTGGACTCGATTTGTAGCTAAGTAATTTTATCCAAGACCTACAATCCAAACTTGCATAGATGTATATTGAAAGGTTTTGCAGGGTGGGTAAATAATTTTAAATGTGGGAGAAATAGCTTAATTGAATGCTACACATCTCATTTAATTCATTTATTTAAGAGGACGGCTGTTTCCAAATATGTGTGCTTGTGTAATAGGTATGAAGTGCTAATAGCAAAATCCTTACTATGGAGCTTAAAACTTTGTGAGCAAAGGTTTGTTTGGCAAAATGGTCCTCTGACTTGGCAGAACCAGTTTGAGAATACAGGGTTCTCCTTAAGAAAAGATGCTTATACATGTTGAGCTTGATCAACTATTTTTTGGCAGCAGCAGGACTAAATCCAAAATTCGTTTTGGTTATCAGCATGTCTTACTAAATAGTACTAGTTAGAGATGGAAAAATTATTCCTGATCATTTTCATTTTCACATGTTTATATCCCTTATTTTGTTCTATTTATAAATTAATCTGTACTTTTAAGAATCCTCTAAATGCATATTTAAATGTGTACTGTCATATTAAACTGATTATAGCAGAAGTGGGAAATTTGGCAGCTTTTTTTATTCATTTGATTTCTATCCTGACTTTCCCCATAAAAGTTGTGCTGAGGGGAGCTAGCAATGATATAATGCCTAACAAGGCAGGGGACCAAGGTAAGGTCTCAGAAGGGATACCGATGGCAGACCAGGAGATGGCCTTGGCGGGAGTCATGGGTGTTGCTGTCTGCTGCGAGAGCTGCGACATGTTCACCCTTCTCCCCCAGGAGAGGCAGGGATACACTTGCCCTCGGTGCAAGATGGTGACCCTGCTAGAAGAGGAGGTGAGGTGCCTGAGGGCCGAGAGAGCTCTCCAGACCCCCCCAGAGCAGCCCCCCTCTGGACAGAGGGTTGAGGGAGAGACCATGGGAGGAGCAGCTGTGGAGACATGGAGGTATGTCACCCACAGGAGGAGGAGGCCAGCATGGCCTCCTCCTTCTCCTAGCACCAATCTGGAGCTGGGAAACAGGTTCTCTCCACTTGGGGAGGCTGGGGCTGATGAGGCCTCAGGGGACCAGCAGGACCCCCAGTCTGGGATGTCAGCTGGCAAGGGGGCCACTGCAGGAGAGGCGAGGGCCAGGGCACGCCACCCACCAGCACCGGGAAGGTACGGCAGCGGGTGATTGTTGTTGGGGACTCCCTGCTGAGGGGCACTGAGTCAGCAGTGTGCCGCCCCAACCTGGAGACAAGGGAGGTTTGCTGCCTGCCAGGCGCATGTATCCGGCATGTGAAGGACAGAATGGAGTTTCTTGTTCTCTCCGGGGGTCACCAGCTGCGACTGGTGATCCATGTGGGCACAAACGATGTGGCCAGGCAGTGTGTGGTTGGGACCACCAGGGACTTTAAGGCCTTGGGGAAGAAACTCAGGGAGCTAAAGGCCCAAGTGGCCTTCTCGTCAATCTTACCAGTCCGGGGATTTGGGCCAGGAAGGGACAGGAGGGCCTCCAAGGTGAACAACTGGCTTAGGGTGTGGTGCCAGAAGGAACACTTTGGGTTCCTCGACCACGGCACCCGGTTTCTTGCCAATGGACTTCTGACAAGGGACGGGTTACACCTCACTAGGATGGGGAAAATGTCCTTTGGAGATGCTCTAGCGAGCTTCATCCAGAAGACTTTAAACTGAGCAGGGGGGGGGGGTTCAGGCCCCCCAGTAACGTGTCTGCACTGGACAAGTGTGTGGGGAGGATCAGGGCTCTGGGAGCAGGATTTTAGAGATACTGCAGGGACTGACAGGACTCCTACAGAGAGGGGCCAGGTACCAGGGAGGATGGGAGGAAGGAGGAGGCTGGGAACTCCAAGGAAAGGAAGCAGTGGGAAGGAGTTGAGGTGCATGTACACCAATGCTAGGAGCATGGGTAATAAGCAGGAAAACTTGAAGCTTTCCTGGGAATAGGAGGGTATGATCTGGTGGGAATCACAGAAACTTGGTGGGATGAAAGGCAAGTCTGGAATGTGAACATAGAGGGTATCACCTTTTTAGAAAGGACAGGAAGGGAAAGAGCAGTGGGGGCGTAACTTTATATGTCAGGGAAGGGATAGGATGCAGTGAGATAGAATGCAGCACAGATGGGGATTCAGTAGAGGCAGTCTGGGTGAAACTTAGAGTTTTGACAGGGAAAGAGATCTGACAGTGGGGGTATGTTATTGCCCTCCAGGCCAACTTGAGACCTTGGATGATGTCCTGACAGGCCAGATTCTAAGGATATCTCAGGGGAGAGACACAGTAATTATGGGAGATTTCAATCTCCTAGATATTACTTGAGAGACTCACTCGGTGGTGACAGCCAGGTCACGTCACTTCCTAGAAGCTATAGAGGGAGGGTTTTTCACACAGAGGTTCTGAGAGGCAATGAGGGGGGGAAACATCCTTGACTTGGTCTTGACCAATAGTCCAGATTAGGGGAGCTCTGGATGCGAGTGATCACTCCACCCTTTGCTTTGAGATCAGGGGACTGGGGATGTTCAGCAGGTCAAGCACTAGAAGCTGAGACTTCAAGAGGGCCAACTTTGGCCAACTGAAGGCCAGACTGGGGAAAGTCTCCTGGGATAGGTTACTGGAAGGTAAGCGAGTTGAGGAGAGGTGGATAGCACTCAAAAGGACGGTTACCTCGATACCTCAAGAGAGCGAACGCCACCCTTGGTTGCATAGCCAGAAGTGTGGCTTCTAGATCAAGAGAGGTATTACTACCACTCTACACGACTCTGTCACGCCTGCAACTGGAGTATTGTGTTCAGTTTTGGGCCACTCATTACAGTAAGGATATAACCAGCTTGGGGTCAGTGCAGCATAGGGCCACAAGGTTGGTGGCCGGTTTGCAGGGGATGGGGTATGAGGCGAGACTGAGGGAACTGGGTCTCTTCAGCCTGGAGAAGAGGAGACTCAGAGGGGATATGTTGGCAACATACAGGTATGTGAGGGGATGTCACATGGAGATGGACAGAGACCTGTTCTCCCCTGCAGAGGAAGGCAGGACACGCTCCAACAGAGCAAAGCTCAGGGAGCCAAGGTTCCATGTGGATGCCAGGAAGCACTTCCTGAGAGTCAGGACCCTGAGGGTGTGGAATGGGCTTCCACGAGAGGTTGTTGAGGCCCTATCGGTGCGGGTGTTCAAAGATAGGCTGGACGTCCACATGGTGGGCATGTTGTGAGTGGAGCCAGTTGGTGCCGGAGGCCAGACTAGATGGCCCGGGAGGCCCCTTCTGACTCGCCCTGTTTCTATATTTCTATATTAGAATAGCTAAGGCCCAGTATATAAACTATATCAGGAAGTGCAGATCAGATCCTTTTATATTAGAATTCTCAAAGATCATTTTTTCCAAGTAATGGAAAATTACAACTCCTAGTAACAACTATCTGGTCAGATTGTGGGCCAGTTTTTCTGATTGTGAGGAACTGTTGTGCCTGGACAGCTTTGGCTATTGGTGCGGAGAATACATAAAAGAGAAGGCCATGCTTCTAGTGCATGTAGCACATTGCTACACTATTCCAGATGATGATCATTACTTGAGTATGGGGGAAAGATGCAGATCAGTGGCAAAGCAAGTGTGTTGCATGCACAAAAACAAAAACCCAATCCAGTCCCAGGTTGTGCAGGAAAATGCATGGGCAAAACCCCAGAGAGATGTTACCACAATACTGGGCAAGGCAGACCAATGATCTGAGTCAGTATCAGTCTTCTTCATAATGTTCCTGGGTAGATTGGAGTAGATAATTCCACCTTAAGTTCCAAAGAAGAAAAGTACCATATGAATACATCAGGTTTCTTCTACCAGTAGTAAACTCAGGCAGCCTTATATGCCTATCCTTTGGGGAGCAAAGTGAGGCCATCTTGGTATAAAACAACACTTTCTATGCTTGCCTTTGGCATGCAAAAGTGTATTGCTTTGTAACTAGAATTTCCATCTAGGTTCATGTGACAGATTCCTTTGAAGATAGTTTCTTCTCAAAGAATAGACACATCACAAGAGCACAGCTGGCTTTACATATCTGCACCATGAATGGGGATCTGATGATTTGCTAGGAATAGAACAAATATCATACCTAGATGGTTTCCTCCAGAAATTGTTTAATATCTCAAGGGTACAGATAATTTGAGAACACATGATGTCCATTCCTGTAAGTATGACTCATGCCAATCAATTCAGTGGCATCAGGCTGGATGTCAAAAAGCGCACCGATATTTTTATATCAGTCTTTGAATGTGACTGAACTGCAGTATTTGACTCAGGTGTGCCCTCTGTCCCTACTCTACTCCCACCCCTGGATTTTGATAGCAAATCTAATTCTTCAAGGAAGGCAGAGAACTTGATAACAATGCTCCAAATATTTTTGCTCTCTGCATAAAATAAATGACACATATCATTGCTGATCGAAAGTTCCAGTGTTCCTTAAAAGTTCCTTACTTTAGCACAAGGAAATGTCTTCTGGTTTTTGAAGCAAAGGTGTTTTACTTTTATTCCATTACAAATAAAAGAAAATCTTGCAGGGATAACCATGCATGAAAATATGATCTGCAAAACCCTGAGTGACAATTCCCAGGTGATGGTGCATTATAAACAGGTATATTTGGGCTGGATTAATTACTAGCTTTAATAATTCAATACTTGGCTGGCAGTGACCCTCCTGATCCAGCCTTAAAAGTTCCACTGGGGGAAAGAGCTCATTAGCAGGCTATTAAGTCGTCTCTCTTACTTATCAGCTCTCTGCAGAAGGCACCCACGGATAATGATCAAAATGGTTTAGGAAATTATTTTAATAAGGTTGGAGAAATATGGACCTAAAAAATAACAACACTGTACACCATGGTGCATTTTCCTAGTTTTGTTTCCAGATAGAAAATCAGAATGATGCACAGAGCAAATATGTGAATGCATGTATCTATGTAACAATATACCTTCTCTCTCTCTCTCTCTCTCTCTCTCTCTCTCTCTCTCTCTCTCTCACTGTTGATGACATCCCTGCTTTTAATCTCATTCACTATGCTGCCCCTCATTGCCCTTGAAAGACCATTTGTCCAAATTTACTTGCAAAAGGACTGAACAGCTAGAAAGCATTCCAGTCTCTAAAGCCAAGAACCAAGCTAAACATGCCTGTACCAGAATTATTTGGTTTGACAAGCATCCCCCTTATTCTTCTGTAATTTTGACCAGCCAGCTTCAATTCGGGTATGGGGATCAGGTTGGGACAGTGCACACAAAAATGATGGAGCACAAAAAAAAAAGGATTGCACTGCTAACCTATTTGATTTTAGCAGGATAATTTAGCCTGTGCAGAACTTTGCCTTGGAAATTGATGGTACTTAAAGCTATTGTGTTTAGCTGCATCATGCTTATTATGCTGGAATACACATGCATACATATACACGCATATATAATCGATCACTGGGAGCTGTTTTCCCAGGCCACATTTGATTGCAAAATAGGACCATTCCACTGTAGCCAATTAAATGCTTCTTTGTGAGCCTTTCACCTTATTTAATCCTTTTCCAATGTATTAATTTGCTCTAAAATATTAATGCACTAACAATGGTGTTATTAATGTGCTGCTAATGGGCTGACCCTGAATAAAATGGGATAAGGCTTATCAGGCAGAGATTAAATAAATGTTACGTTTAATTATCTCCCAACCAAATCCAAACTTCATTTTGCCGGAGCCATGAAGCATGCCCAAATGAGGTCATGCAAACAATTCACATTGGTTGGAAAGTTTAATTGTGCAGTTACTGCTCTGCTTGTATGAAGCAGGGTATAAAATATTATACTTTCTTAACACATGGGTCCTTACAGACTCTAAATCATTTTATTGCAACTCAATTTCATTTTTTAAAATTGGATTAAAATATAATTATATCATTAAGGACACAGTTTCACCAAATTTAGGCAGAGGAGCCATATTTCATGGGTAAAGTTCATTCACATATTTACAGTTCTAGATTCAGTCCACACTATATGCAGTTATACATCCCTTAGTAAGACCAAAACAATTTCTTTCCTGAGTAGACATACTGCCATTCAACATCAGTAAAGAAGCAATCCTAAACATGTTTTCTCGAGAGTAGGCGGCATTAAATATACCAGGACTTTTTCACGGAGGACTGCAAATGTAAATAGACCAGTGAACTTATTCAGTCTAATTCATTTTTGAGCTTTCAGCCATTATAGCATTTTTACCTTGATGTAAATATGGGAGCTTAAATTTGCCTGGAACATATTTTTGAACATCAAAACTGCTGTTCTAGATAACAAATACTGTTTTTGTTGGTAATTTCTAGAGTCACCTCCTTCATCCCAACAGCACAACTAGTTCCTTCCCTACCCTTTTTCTGTACTAGACAGACGACAAATGAAATATATTTCTGCTTGCTATTAGGATAAGACTGAAAGGTAGAGGGGGATTCTGTTTGCTATCATGAATTCCTTGAAGGAAAACAAGCCAAGATATAAATGTGCTAAATACAATAAAGCAAGACTGATGTAGGTCAATCGTGTGGGTTGCAGCCTGTTTTATGCTGGCTGGGCAAAAGTGGAAGACTTTTCCTGGCTGGTCAGTATAAAGAGAATTTGCTCTTCAAGCAGAAGTTCAGCCACTTGTTCTGAAGAAGTGTTGAAATTCAAACCTGTTGTCCTATCTGCTGCTAGACCATCTTTGTTTAAAACACACATACACACGAAACATCATATCCAGAACTTGAGTTTAGGTCATGCTCTGTTCCCCATGTATGTGGAAATGGGATGGGCTCATTCTCTCCAAATACTTGACTCTCAGATCATTGGTTGAAGCTGAATGGTGGTCGATTCTAGGCAGGAAGAAAGAAAGTACTTCTTCACACAGTACTAGGTGATGGAATTTGCTACCACCAGATGACGTGATGGCCAGAATCTGGACAGATTTAAACACGGGATTAGACACATTTGTGGATGTTGGGCTGTGAATCACTAGTAGCCATATTATCTCTAGTGGGGAAGACAATTTGCCTTTGCATGCTGGTTCTTGGAACATGGATAAGAAAATGCCCCTGGACTCATGTCCTGCTTGTGGATTTCCCAGGCACATCAGGCTGGTCCCTGTGCGAGCAGAGTGCTGGGCCAGAGAAGCCTTTGAACAGGGCACTTCTGTGTGAGGGCAGGTGACTGTACAGGAGCATACCCAGTTGAAAGCAAAACCAAACCAAACCAAGCAGCAATGTGCAGAACTTCCATTCCTGGAAATCACCAATCAGGTTGCAAAGTAAGCAGTATGCACAAAATATTTATAAGTGCACAATAGCAGTTTTCATCCTAAAACAAATAAAATGATAAAAATATAAAAATAATATAAAGTGAGCACCAAGCATTCACCAAAAATATAATTAATATTTTAATCTCCTTACAGCTAGACCAAATTAGTTGTCAGTCTTTCATAGCATCTCTCTCTCCCTCTCCCTCTCCCTCTCTCTCTCTCTCTCTCTCTCTCTCTCTCTCTCTGTTTTCTTTTGCTGCTGGTAACTCATCGCAATTCACTCCACATTTATATGCATTCAAACTTACTGATTCCAAGTTGGCTTAAGCAAGTATAATATTGTGTTGGACTGTGACCACTAATCCTAACTTGTTCAAGGTGAGTGATGACTGAAGGATGTTTCTCAAGACACTGGCTGGTCCAAACACATCATCCCCTCTCCTTGTATATTTTAGTTTTAAGTTAACAAGTCTTACACTTATGTGACTTTTCATCTCCTATCTGTATCCTGCAGGAGAAAGAAAGGGGAATGAGTACTTTGAGGCTATTGGAGGTACAGAAATTTTATAAACAAGCAGCTAAATAGTAATAAATAATATAATTTTAATAAATAAATATTATGGCTAAGTTAGGCCTATATAGGATCAGTATTTGAAAAACAGTATTTATGATCATCCTTATTTTAAACTGCAGAGGAGGGCAGGGATTATGATAGAAAGGCATAGGTTATATGATTGCATAAAGTAACACAGACATACCGTAAATTTTTGCTTTATTAAATAATCTCTGCTGCTCTTCCTAACAATGCTGACAGCATTTTTGCCTTGGCAGGATTAAAAAAAAGACGTTTTAACTGGGGAAGCTGGCTCTACTGGCAGTTGAACCTCAATAACTTCTTTGCCATTCTTCAGATAAAATGCACCTCATGCACTGGTTAAGATACTTTCAAGATGGCAAAATAAATAAATACAAATGTCGATAAAGAGCAAAGAACGAGCAAAGACAACAAGGGATGAATATAGAAGGAAAGCCCTCTTCCTTTCCTTCTGACAACATGCACGTTATCTTCCCGATGTGAATCTTTAAACACTATTTCATTCTTAGAATGGCAAGTAGTAAAAGGACATTCCTTCCAATTTGCTATTGAAAGCTCCATTGTTATGATGGAATGTGTGGGAATTATTTGAGGCACTTGGACGGAGGAAAAAATGCATCCATGCACACAGATGCACATGGCATGTTACCAACCCAAGGCAGAAAAGAGGGTACACACACACACGGATACATGAGCCTTAAAGGGTCATTTGCCAGCCCTTTATCTCCAGCTATTAAATACTCCCATCCCTTCTAACTTCTCTTAGAGTTGCATGAGAGTTTGTCACCACATTACATGCTCAGCACTGCCCTGCAAGCCTTAGCAAGGACTCCACTATGATAAAAGTGTTCCCTCCTGGCATGGTATCTAGATCTCCCCTTGGTCAAATGTCCTACGGGGAGGAGAACCTCACTTGTGCTGACAAAAGGGCTTCCTAGCAGCTGGGGTGATACTGTGGGATGACTTAGCCTTGTTCCATGGGACATTTGTGTGTGAAAGGGAACAGGAGTCAGTTCCTTGGAACATCTGGGTCAGCATGGCTCCTCATGTTTCAGCTAGAGGTCTTATCTAGCCCTGCTTGGAGAAGCTAAAATGAACTTGGGAACTTCTGCATGGAAATCACATGTCCTACCATTGAGCCTCACCCCCTCCCTGCAGTAGGTCATGGTGACCACTGGGAGTAACTACAAAGAGGGGCTCCAATCTACTACCCCTTGAAGCAGAAGCACAAACAAGTGAAGGGAAAGACCAAAACAAAAGCAAAACAATGTTCACAAGCAAAGTTCTCCATCATTCCTTATTTGAAGTCTCAGTTTGCCACATAGTCTTCAGGTTTCAGCCTGAAAATTTTCCTCAGCTTTTTGGCATGACTGCATGGGGAAAGCAGTGATGAGAAATACTTTCCTCGTGTTACTCCCATGAGAACAGAGCCAATATTTCCCAGAATAATTTTTCCCCCTTGAGAAAATTTCAGGTTTTTTTCTTTTTTCACCCAGCTCCAAGAAAATGAAGGCCACTTCATACAATTAGTTTGTATTCTTCTCCACCATTTGTGTGTGTTGGGAGTGGGGGATGAACAGGCAGGGGGAAATCTGATTTGTGTATAACAGAAATCCCTGGCTTGTTTACCCCAAGGTTTGCCATGGAAGAGTGGGCATAAGCAGGTGTACTGCCTTCTCCATGTCCGTGACTTCTAGCAACCCAAACGGTAGCACATTTAAAGAAGTGTCCAGACTGACCCTTAATGTGTATGAATGATCCTTCACAGAGCTAACTACAGACACAACCTATGGATAGTACACTATCCCACTAAACAGTGGAGTCAATTCACATATTCAGCAGCTGCCAATTAACAGAGACTGCATAGTTAATTGTGTATGTGTTTGTGAGTGTCTACCAGCTGAGAGAAAGAAAGAGAGAAAGCAAAGAGACTTTGACCATGCATGGCTCACTAGCCAAGTCCAGATTAGACATGTCACTGTGCCCAGCCAAAATTAGAAATGCTTAGTGCAGTTCGTGGAACTTTTTTGCAGTGCTGTACAGAGCTACTTAATCCTCTAATTTCTATGCACAGTAATTAAGGTTTTGATTATGGTACACATCTTGGAATAAATTGTTACTACTTCCTTTGGAAACTAAAATTAGTGCCATCTTTCTGCTAACCACATTACATTGCAAATATGTACCATAAAATAAAAGACAGAAATTGTATTACAGTTCTTTCTACCTCCATATATTTCTAACGTTGATATATGGTATGATAATTAAGGAAGGGAAAACTTACCTATATTAATTATAGAAGCATTAAGGGGGTGGGGAAGGGAAACCCAGCAGTCTGCTTTTAATTTTAAATGTACCAGCAGATGCTCAGAGTATTACAGGTTTATTAATTTCCCCAGTAATACATTTGCCTTTTTAAACTGCCAAACATTCCTCCTAAGCAAAAAAGAATAAAATTAAATTAGGTTAAGAAACCAAGGATTTCAAAACAGAAACATTGCTGCAAGATAAATAGATAGGCAAATAAATGGTGGTGATAACTCAGCTAAGGGTAGACTCTGCTTTCTTCCTGCAGTGCAGCCCAGGAGTTCCACAGCAGAACTGGGAGAAGGAGGGCATGTTTCATCTTGGTCCACGGGAGCATACTTTTATACTTGTAGGACTAGATTGCAGGTTAGGAACAATGCTTTTCCTGCAGTCTCCATAATTAAGTTAAGCAGGACTAAGCCTGTAGTTTAGGGGTGAACAATGTGTAGTCTCCCAGATTTTTTGGACTACAATTCTCATCATTGCTCTCTGTCGTGCCTGAAGCCCTGACAGAGGCAGCACCTCATGAGGAGGTCTTGTGCTTGGGACCCTGTATCCAAAGGCCAACCCCGCAACCTGGCTTGGGGGTGGCTGAGCAGATAGCTGCACCTCCCCCTGACTCCCTGCCCATTGAGCAAACACCTGAGCCTGCAGCAAAGCAAGAGAGCCCTGAGGGGAAAGACACTACAAGTTCTACTCAGAAGGAGTCAGAGCAGGCTGTCCCTCCTCCTACTGACGCTGAACTTCCTGAACATGACACAGGAGACACAGGGGGTGTAATAGACTTTTCCCTAGCAACCAGTTGTAGAATTCTGAGAAGATATGAGCAAAGGCAGGCCTTGTTATACCAGAGAGAAGAAAGGCGTGGGCTCAGGGAGAGATACCATTAGAGGATTAACATCTGCATTCCAAAGACCTCAACAGAAGAGCTTATCTATAGAGTTGTAAATCTTGTGGACAAGTAACAATAAAGGACTTTAGTTTTATTGATCATGAACAGTGTGGGTTGTTTACATGTTGAGCTGCATCTCAACAGCTCTCCTTTGGTATCACAGGCTATTATTGATGGAAACTGGAGGATGAAAGATTGGGAGGCCCACAATTTGTGCCAATCTTACAAAACCTTATGCAAGTCCCCTCTGTTCTGGGAATATCTGTACCTATTAAATTTGGTTGGTAGAAAAAAGTGATAATTATATGTATTTATTTATTTTTAGAATTAAAAAAACCACACCAGTAGTTTCAAAGAGGAATTACCAAAATGCTCAGATTTCTTCATATTTGGAATGGAAGGGAAGGGGTTGGACTGAAGATTCTGTAGTGGGCTGGATGGGGCTATTTAAATCATTCAGGAGGTGGAGCACAGTAGACAGATTCAGAAATAACCTGCAATTCCATTAGCTCAGGAAAAGTGAGCTGTTTCTTTTGCATAATGGAAAGGATTGGCCAGGGGAAAGGTGGCTGTGCTGTTCCTCTTCCCACTGGAGCTCCATAACTTTCAGGTCTCCTCCTAGTCCAGATATGGAACAACCATTCCCAATCTGTTCATTCAATAATTGCCTGGTTTTCCATCTGACATTTCTCTATCTATTTTTTTAAAAAAGAGATGATTCTTGTGAAAATTGGATTTGACAGCTTTTTAAAAATGACTCTTTGGAATTTATTTTGCTTATGTGCTGTTTCACGATGTGCATTAGACAACATTCATAAACAATGGAAAATGCTTGCGCTGGTCCATAAGCTCCATTATCTTGATTGAATGGATTTGTCTATGTCTGTTCTAATATTCAAATGTTACATTACAGGTTAATGAGCTTTAAAAATGATATTTTGGGTGCTCAAAAAGAGAAAAGCCATTGCATCAGCATTCATTTTCCAAAAGAGGAGACAGAATTAAAACACACACACACACACACACACACACACACACACACACACATTTTATATCAGCTGATGAATTAGGGTCCTATACCCAAACTTCTGTGCAGTATCCAACAAGACCTTTCGACTCCACTAAGAATGTTGGAGAAATAAACAAACACAAATGAGTCTGGATGTATGAGTCTCGTGTATTCTGCAGGGAACTGGTTTTCCAAGGTTAAGTAGTATATCCAGGGCTGTCAGACTAATTTTTCATTAAGTAGATTTCTGTACAAATTTAGCCACCCCCCAAAAAACACACACGCACAATAAAACAAAATATCCCCCCTCCAAATGTGCAATCCCATGTAAAAATGAAAACTCATGTTTTGGGTGAATTTGCATATTTCAGTTCTGATTTCAGTGCAAATGCAAATACATGAATTCAGGCAAATTTACATGAATACCTCTGTGAATTTTTTGAGTTCATTTATGAACGAATGATAGAGAAAAATGCAGGCTGAGAGCTTTTGTTCTGTTCACACAGCTCTAGCTTCCACTAATTATTGTGCTCAAGAAAGTAACCAAGTGCACACTGGGGCTTTTATCCATACACATAACATTGGAAATGAAAAGAAACACTTATTTCCTGGTCAGACCACATTGGCAGAGCTGCCTTTTGTGTTTGCTAATGATGCGATCTGTTTTAGCAGTGAGCATTCCAGCTCATTTTGGCTTATTTTTTAGGAGTGTGAAAGACACGTTGTGCAAGGAGTTGCTGACACAAGTACCTGGGCACAATAAGAACCTATCTGCAGCTAATAGAAACCTTTGCATGCAACCTTCCCACCTCATTCCCAAGGAACAAGGCATGGGGATGTTTCCTTTGCTATGCTCTAGCCTCTCAATGTAGAATGCAGCAGAATTTGTGGTATGCTGCCCAGAGGCCCACCTGCTGCCAGTTTTTGAAAGGTTTCTTTGAGCAAAGGGGGCATAATCATTGAATTCTGTGCCCACTTTTCCTTTATAGTCACTATTCTATAGTCAACTAATAAGAACTTTTAACCTTTAATCACAAGCTAAGACAGAATGAAGATCCAGGGCGATCTTCATAAACTTGAACACTGGGCTGAAAGCAACAGAATGAGATTCAACAAAGGCAATAAATCCTTAAATTCAATATGTTTTGGGCATCAAGATTTAAAGACACAAAGATGCAGGTAAATTAGAAAAGGTCTAGCAGAGGACAACAAAAATGATCCATGGTTTGGAAACACTGCCCTGTGAGGAGAGACTGAGGGGACTGGGCATGTTCAGCTCTGAGAAGAGAAGACTGAGGGGGGGACATGGTATCCCTCTGTAAGTACCTCAAAGTCTGTCACAAATAGGAAGGTCAAGATCTCTTCTCACTGATGCCAGAGTGCAGGACACGGAATAATCAAGTCAAGTTGTGACAACCCAGATTCAGGCTGGACATCAGGAAAAGCTTCCTCACTGTCAGAGCAATATGACAGTGGAACCAACTGCCTGGAGAGGTGGTGGGCTTCCCCACACTGGAGACATTCAAGGAGAAGCTGGACAACCATCTGAGTGTGACAGTGTAAAGTGGTGTCATGCAACAGCAGGGGATTGGACTTGATGACCTTCATGGCCCCTTCCAACTCTACCATTCTATGGTTCTATGATTCTAAGTGTGCTTATTATTTGCACTGCCACTGGCAAATGGTGTAGATGGGGTGGGGGGAGAGAAGGTATGAAAGACTGACAACAGAGAGAGACTGAGAGAGAACAGTGCTAATTTGGTGCACAAATATGGCCGCATGCAGATGGATTCAAACCCAGAATTTAAGAGCTAAGCACTCCAAGTCCCTGGACTGAATGGATGAATCTCAGTTTCAGTTTTGCCCACATTTGGATTCCTGATTTTAGTTTCAAGTTCTCCCCATCTGGGACATGAAGACATTTGTGAATGTTGATGTTGAGATCTTTTTCTTAAACTGAACGAAAATCCTTGGCCGTCCCAGTTCTGGGATGAACTCCATGTTGAGAGCAAACCTTGTAAGATGTTGCAGCTGATTCCTTGACAGATAGGAACGGACAATGCTGAAAAGTCAACCTGCTTGCACTTGGCCACTTCGGGGGCGTTTTGCTAAATTGAGAGTTGAATGCAGACTGAGTCCGGGTGGGGACCAGCAGTTGTGTCCATTTTTAAAAGAGGTCACAATTTGTGTATTTTTTAAATATGCAGATAAATACATCTAAAACACAGCTGCATTTTGTCAAAGCTACAGCCACAATATGAGCTGGAGAAGAAACTTGGGTGGCAAAACTGATAAGCATGGTCATCAGGGCTCTTGGAGAAGCATTGTAAATGGAGTAGATTCATATCTACAGACTCCACCTAGAAATTTGGTGCTACATATTTCAAATATATCTGCAGTTAAGCAACTTGCAATCCTACCCCTATTCACCCCACTTTTATCCTTTTCCCTCCCCACTTTAATTGTTCAAGAATGCTTAACCTGGTTTATAAGACGGAACAAATCAAATAGAAAATCATAGAAATTAAAGCAGTGAAATAATAAAATAAGTATAAAACAGAAGCATTTATTTTGACTTAAGCATTTCACAGCATCTGAGCAGGTGAAGTTCATTAAAGCAACAGATCAAATATCAAAAGCTAGCTGAAATAAAATGCATGCAAACGAACTTTCTCTGGCCATGCAGATTACACATTCGTGCAGTATCTGTTTCTCCCCACTAGATGGCTACAATTTTGAAGTTTAGCATTTTCTGAACGTTTACTCTTGCTCTGTTTACTATAGCAAGAGCTTATTGCCAAAGTGACAATATATATTTGTACAACCCTGCATGGGTTGTACATGCTCTATTTCTCTGCATATGTTTTGTGCATTTCCTATTTTTAACTTGGCCATGGCATGTATCCTGTCTAATCTTGTAAACTAAGCAGAGTGGAGCCTGGTTGAAATCTGGATGGGTGTCTTAAATGTTATGAACCACCCAGAGAGCTTTGGTTATGGATGGTATAGAAATTTTATGTAGTAATAATGAAATAAAATAATAGAGTTGTACATATTTTGAGCTGAATCTGTTTTTTGTGCTTGAAGAAAATAATCCAGGTGCAGCAGGAATTGAATTTATGTCAATATAAGAATTTTGTTTTCTAGGATTGACTCTTCTCAAATCCATCCTGAGTAGATCCTTTAATTGCTCTAATTAAGTTATGGAAAGAATAACCCTGTGGTGCCTGGCTGAATGCCCCAGGAATGATACAACTGTTTGGATTCTGCCTTCCAGGCTTCTTGAAATAGGAGTTAGCGATCCAGCCCTTCCTTGACCCTTGCAGCTAGCATGGAAAGGCCATGCTAGCTTCCTTCCCAGGTCAAAAAATCACTTTTGAGGAGGAGGAAAGAGGATATCCTGGTGGGCAGGTGGGGGAGAAGACCAGAGAGAACAGGATATGAACAGCTATATTCCAACTGTCTTCTCCTGGATTCCAAAGTGCTCTCCCTGATGGATGAAAAAGGAATCCAGCAACATTTCCAGGGCAGGGGGAAAGAAGACAAGATTGCCTCAACGATGTTTTCTATCCTGCTAGGGACACTGCCACATTTGGGGCCACTATTTACAATAGATATTATTTTCCTGGGCTCCAAGATCACCACAGCCACAGGGACTGCAGCCAAGAAATTAAAAGACGCTTGCTCCTGGGGAGGAAAGCTATGGCAAATCTAGACAGCATACTAAAAAGCAGAGACATCACCCTGCCAACAAAAGTGTGTATAGTCAAGGCTATGGTTTTCCCAGTTGCAATGTATGGCTGTGAAAGCTGTACCATAAGGAAGGCTGAGCACCAAAGGACTGAGGCCTTTGAATTGTGGTGCTGGCGGAGACTCCTGCGAGTCCCTTGGACCACAAGGCGATCAAACTGGTCAGTCCTAGAGGAGATCAACCCTGACTGCTCTTTAGAAGGCCAGATCCTGAAGATGAAACTCAAATACTTTGGCCACCTAATGAGAAGGAAGGACTCCCTGGAGAAGAGCCTAATGCTGGGAACAATAGATGGCAAAAGAAGAAGGGGACGGTAGAGAATGAGGTGGCTAGATGGAGCTACTGCCACAGTTGGTGTGAGCTTGAGTGGACTCTGGGAGGTGCTGGAGGACAGGAAGGCCTGGAGGAGTGTTATCCATGGGGTTGCAATGGGTCGGACACAGCTTCGCGACTAACAGGAACATTTACAACTATTTCCTTCAAGCTCCTGTTAGGTATTCGTCAGAGCCCCTTTTCCATTGGCCATTTTGTGATTTAAGGGAGCATTGGATTGCTTTTTAATTTGGGCACATTATGAAAAAGGAATGGAAAAAGAATGATAAAATTTCTTATGAGTCTAATATGTTGTAGTTTTTAACTTTAAATTATTAATTCTCACATGCATCTTTCAATATCTCACAAGCATACTTGTAATAAGACTTTGGTAGGAAAAAGTCAAAAGGAATTCAGTTCTCCTAGGATATGGCCAAATCCAATGCCATTCTTCATATTCAAGATTAGAATTTTGTTGTGCGCTTCACTAACATAATTTGAAATTGTGCCCATGGAGGTTGTTAAAAATTGACACGTCTGGGCATTCACCCTGGCTCTTCTGAGCTGTCCCAATAATATTGTGTATAAAGAGAAGTTTCTTACAAGCTCAGTAGCCTTGCAGCTACTAGTAGACAGACCCTTGCTTACAGAACTCCAACAAGCTTTTAAACTAGATGCAAAGTTGTCACTTTTCCTTCCAGTCTATTGGTGGTGGTGGTGGATATTTTCCATTCCCCCCCCCTTATTCTGCTCTTTCAAGCCCCCTACTGAGAGCTAGCTTGCAATGAAATTTGAAGAGGAAGGGAGGAAAGGTGGAAGATCTCCCTGCAAAATAACTGGTATTTCACACAGCATCTGATTTGGTGGCCTGAAACTGGAAATCTTGTTTTCTGTGGAAGTTTAGTAGCTTCAGCCCTGCATAGGCATCAATCAGGATCTCCAAATGGCTTTGTCTCCATCCACTTCAATTTCTCTTAAATGGTTGCAGGCCTATTTATGGCCATTTAAAATGTATTTTTGTTTGGCATGGATTTCTAATATTGGCTACTTTTAACTCCATCAGTTTACAGAAAAGTTAATCTGCATAGTACTATAGCTTGCCATCTGTTCCCACTTGCATTCCCCACTCAGTTTTGAAAATGATTGACATTTTTTAAAGAAAATTGTTAAGATGCTAAGTAAACAGTGCTGGAAATCCATGTGAAGGATGCACATAGAAAGATGGAACTAGCATCTTAGTTAAATTTAAATTCCATTCATTTCAGTAAGTTTACTCTAACTAGGAACAATTTTGGATATAGAAGATGCTTTATATTTTAACAAAAGTCTGCTGCTGTGGAATATGTGGTGTTCATTCATTTCTTCTCAGATCAAGAGCTAGTTTTTGTAATAAGGCAAATAAATGGGGCCCTGATCCAGCCAGAGTTAATCATGGCTATACTTCACTGGTTTAGGAGGATTTAGGGAGAAACCCTTTGGCCTCCCAACATTATCCAGGCGGCCACAGGAAACTATCTGGCAAGCTAGGACTCAGCTCAGAAGGGGTCCCTCCATCCTTGCAGCCAGCATGGTTCTTTCTTTGCTGACTGTTCTCCAGAGAAGGAAGGCCAACTTCAGAGCTGGCATGGGCAAGTTGTAGGGGACAGGAAGGTGAGGAGAGAGCAAGAGGGGTGAGGCACTAGCATCGTCTGAAGTGGTGCCTCAACTACTTCTTGCAAGGGCCACGAAAACAAGTAGTTGGCCAAAATCAGCCATCTGCATGTTTCAGAGGGTGGAGGGAGGTTATTGAGACAAAAGTAACCCTGATGCTTCTTCTAACTCCTTTTGGATACCATCAATACTCATAGATTGGATGGTTATAGGCAGCTATTAGGTTGTTTGCTTAGTTGTGACTGGCTTCACTGAGGTCCTGCAGAACATCAACATTGAGGATGTGTTCTTATGCACATTTAATCAGAAAAAAATCCTACAGCGCACAGCATACCTAGAGGACTGGATGCTGGGACGCTACGCCTCGCCTAGCTTTTTGCTTTGCTTTGCTTTGCTTTTTGCTCTGTTCTGCTCTATTTTTGTCTAAATGCATATTAAATTCCACCCTAAACTGTTTTAATGTGAAGAACTCAAACTTTTGTTGCCTATTTAGCAGAGCCCACTTTCATTAATGAGGGCATATTTTAGTCAGCAAGCTCAAGTCAAGGGAATACTGTGTTTTTCAAAAATGTTTTGGTTCTGGCACATTACTGAAGAGGAATTTAAAAAGAAAATATTAAGTTTTCTTTGACATCTAATCTGTAATAGCCTTTATTCATTAGAGTATTAGTTGTCCCATATGTCTTTTGGTATTGCACAAACATGCTTTTATTAAGTTTTTGCTCATAAGCAACCATATTTAAATCTGAGCAGCCTATCAGTCAATAGACAATTCATAATAATATGCACATTCTTCTAAAATATTAAACATTTTGCATAAGTATAGCCAAAATTTCATGGCTCTAAGTATGTTGCACTGGAGTATTTGACTCCTACAGAAGGAGAAAAGAAGTCCTAGCTACAAACCAACTTTGGGCAGAATGTTTACATTAGGAAAGAAGTGAATGGGGAATGGAAGTGTGATGAGAACATATGGACTGTGGTTAGAAGATCTTTAGTTAACCACCTGGACTTCGAAAATCACAGTCTGAAGCATTAACTTGTAAAATTTAATGAGAAGAAACTTTCGTGAAGCCAGCATTTATCACAATGCACTCCTCTGCGGGTAAGTATGTCTCACCCAGCATGAGCTTCTCAGTTAGGGATAGGCAACTTGTGGCTCTCCAGATGGTTCAGCCTCCAACTCCCATCATTCATGACCCTTGACTATACTGACTAGGGCTGATGGAAATTCAGGGGAAATATCTAGAGGGCCATACATTGCCCACATCTGCTCTAAGAGGAAAGATATATTCTTGTCATTGACACTAATGTCCTTGCAACTCCACTTTCTCTGTTGGGTTGTGAAGGAAATGTACAAATATCCATCGGTGGCAGAACTGAGCATGGCATTCCAGAGTTGATGGCATGCCTCCTTAGCAAAACGTAGTGTGTTTCTGTGGTTTGCTCTGCCACTCTTCTGTGTTGGCACCTGATAATGCCATCGCTAAATGTTCTCTGGGCTGGCAGCAGAAGTGGCCATCCATAGAAGCATGCCAAGCTCCAGCATCCTGGAAGCAAGCCCTGTCACCCTTGAGGAATCCCTGCAGTGAGGAACAGCAGCCTGTGACGCTCGCTGCGCTTTCTCCTCCCTTCAATATGAAGCCATGCCCAAGGCATCTGCCACTGTACCTGAACTTGATGCTCTCTTATCCTGTGCTGGTTTTCATGGTGAATGCAGGAGCTATACGAACCAAGCCATATATTTCTTGTCTGAATGACTTTCACATATGCTTGTTCATAATGAGATTTTGTTCCAGTTCCAAATTAATCTGCTTTATTTAAAAGAAAGTGTCTTAAATATATGTCCAAATATCTATTTTATCTTACAATAGTCTTCATATAGATGTTTTGGGATAGTTAACCTGTTATGAACTATGTTAAACTTTTAGAGATGGGCAACATCTTTTTAAGACCCAGAGAACATTTTTTTGCAGAAATATGCAAACGATAATTTCCAAATACTATGCATGTGTGCAGAACTGACAACCAACTTCCACCGTCATCACTAACCGTTCTTCATTCTATTCATTGTTATGCAGAAGTTAAACCTATTATGTTTAATGGAGCTTAAGCCTATGTAGGTGTGCACAGAAATTCTCACTATCATCTTCAGCTGAAAATAATATTTCTAGCTACCTTTGCAGACCCAGGGTCTAAGGGCTAATTGACATATGGATTGCTTGCTTGCATAGGAGCTAGGGTGCAACATTTTGTTGTTCTGCCCTGTCAAGTCATGTCTGACTCATTGCAAACCTATAAAGAAATACCCTTCAAAGTTCACCATCCTTCACAGCTTTGCTCAGCTCTTGTAAACTCAAGGCTGTGCTTCCTTCTTAATCCGTTGTATACGTTGTCTTCCTCTTCTCCAACTTTCCCTAGCATGATTATCTTGCCTTTTCATACTGTGTCCAAAGTATTACAGATTTGGCTTGACTCGGCTCAGCTTCATTTCACTTCCAGGGAAAGTTCTGGCTTGAATTGATATATGACCCACTTGTTTGTCTTTCTGTCAGTCCAGGGCATTCACAAAGTTCTCCTCCAGCAGCATGTTTCAAAAGCATCTATTTTCTTCCTATCAGCTTTCTTCGCCATCCAGCTTTCACTTCCATACAAAGTGAATACAATCTTAATCAGACTATGTTAAGTAAGGGTAAGTAAGTCAGTTAAGTAAGGGTTGTGCGAATTCCTTCTTGATTTACCTTCTACCAGATTTTGCCCCTTTCACGCCCCCTAACATGAATGTTAACGTATTAATTTCCTGACCATGTGTTGCATTCATAAAATTCATAATTTAGAAAAATGAGGACTTTGGAAGCATATTAAAAAACACTGTGTTCAAACTTGCACTGTGCCGATATTTTCTCTCACTTTTTATAGCAACTAAAAGCAATGTTAATGCTTTAATCAGCTGACATCTGAATGGGGGTGGGAATCGGTCAGATTCTCTATACTCAGTTCTTCATACTCCAGTCCACATTACAGCTAGCCTGCATCCATGTTCCTGGTGAGCACAGCTGGAGCTTGAGCCCCATGTGATGCACAAGCAACGTCCCTCTTCTGTACCACACTGGTGGCTGCCATAGATGTGGATGAAGGGTCATCACCAGCAGTGCCCATCTTCTGAACCTGGTGCAGCTGCCAGCAACTCCACAGGATTCAGAAGAAGGTTGGCTGCCAGGGCATCCAGGAATGTTAAACTCTAGCAGCATCCCTCTTCTGTGCACTGCATCCACCCTACAGGTCCCAGAATGAGCACGAGAGGAAGTCCACCAGTGCTGGAGGGATGGATTCCAGCAGGATTCATCCCAAACCTATTAGTCAACAGGGAAGAGCACACAGGAAGGTGTATCTGGTTTCAAATGCATGCCCAAATGCACACTTTCCCCAGTTGAAGCAAGCAAGTAGACGGATGCTCAGTTGCAAACAACAAGGAGGTGAACCGAACTTCAAGGTGGAACTTGGAGAACCTCAATGAGCTTGAGGATTTCTGATACTCCCATCCTACCAGTGAGTTACTGGCCCAAAATCACAAGTCACAAGCTCACTATTTTGCTTCCTGCAGGCCATCATTTCACGTGCTTATTTATCCATCCATCCATCCATCCATCCATCCATCCATCCATCCATCTTATCCCAACCACATTTTATGTTTTCAGTTTGAATGTTTCCCAGCCCAGGTGATATATGTGAAGTAGTCTGTACATTTGAGATATGCTTTCATAATGCTAAATTGTATTATCATCACCTGATTACCAAGCACTTCATATGCTTCATCAAATGTATGAACCATCTCCATCCAAATAAATGTGCTGAAGAAGGAAAACCTTGCTTGATGTGACAGTCAACTAAGGCGAAATATCATGTATTGCAGTTTGATTTCAAGATAGATATTAAGAGGTGGAACTAAACAAAAAGGATGATTCTGAAAGGAGAGGCACACAAGACAAGTGGGGATTAAAATAAACAGTACTGAAAACTCTAGTTTTAATGTAAGTGAATTACAATATTACTAGAAACGGAAACAATGCAATTCATGCTTTAAGAGAAGGTAACCAACAATTGCCTGAAAAGAAAAAGGAAATTATAGACACCATCACCCCAAAATCTCCCCATCTGAATATCTCATTGGATTTGGGGGATCTGAATTACCCAGTCCTTGGTAATTGATACATTAGCATACCGCTACTCTTCTATTTTGGATTTCAGGATTTTATTCAGCATGTTATAAATCTGCACTTGGCTATAGTAACTAACATGAGCCTTTTTGTCCCACTTGCAGGTTACCAATGGATATAAGCACAGATTTCCAAAGTGCAAATGATTTTTTTTTTTAAATTGTCATCAATCTTGCAATTGTATCAACATTTTTCTCTGTGTGTGGTTTGGAACAAAGCAGACATGGTATCATGTGCATTGGAACCAAAGAAAAAATCTCTCTCTCTCTCTCTCGTGCACACACACACACACACACACACAGACTTTCCTGAATTAAGTTTAGACATTCTCCAAGTTATGCTTAATGCAGATGGAATGACACATGGGGCAGGACAATCCATGAAAAAAATAATATAATGGAATGAAGGACATAAGCACATCAGTTAAAATCTGTTTTGCTTCTGTACCAATGCAAACTTGCAAATAAAGTTTCAGAAAGACTGACAAATTCCTTTTCTCTGTATTTAAGACATTAGCATTTTAAAATGACTATAGTTTTATATTCTGCTTGCGCAGAGATATAAGACATTCCTCAGACATCCTGTTGGGGGTGGGATAGAGAAGCTTTTGATAAATAAGTAAGTAAGTAAGTCTGGAGATATTGGAGCCATCTACAATGGACTCAAATTAATTTCCACTCTGACCTAAGGATTACACACTGGTCTGGTTTTTTTCTAAGTATCACAGATTCCATGAACTTCTGGCTTTTTTTAAAAAAGAAAACCTGTGGTTCTTTCATGCAAATTTAGTTGTAGAATAATATAGAAAATAAATAACAATACCAATAAGAATGTGCACTTCCCCCATTGGATAAAGCATGAAGATATGATGTATGATTTATGATTTTCCATAAAGTTGCATATGGAGGAGAGAAATTTGTGTGATTTGGTGAGTGCAAATTTGTACAAATGTGCATTTGTGCAAATATGTTTGAAAGCATTTGCACAGAATATAATTCTGTCAGGGAGAAGACCATGGAATTGCAACAACTAGAATAGATTTTGCAATGACCACACCTCCCTAGGTGAGACTAGGTTTGGGATGAACCTTATTTGAATCTGTCTCTCCAAATAGTTGTGGCCTTCCTCTTGTGCTTGGCCAAGTCTTCCAAAGTGAGTCAAGATTAAAGAAGACATCTGCAAAGGTTTATGGGCTCACAGTTGCTGAACTGGCAACCTTCTTTGGCATCAGTGGCACCTGCTGGGAGGGTGGCTGTACTTGGCGCACAGGACGGGTGCTGCTTGTGGTCCCATGGGGCTCCTTTCAGGTGAGTCCTCACAACCAGCCTTTCTCAGTGTCAGTTGCAGTCGCTCAAGTGTTAGCTGCACATGATATAGGAGAGGGGTGTGGCTTGCACCCAGAGTTTTCTTCACAAGTTAGCTGTGTTGCTATCCGAAGAACACTTACTGCACAGAATGGTACTTGTTTGGTTTGAATTGCTTCTCAAGAACTTACGAGATCTAGATATCCTCCATAGGCGGATGGGGATGATGCACATATGTCTGCATAAACATTTCCAAGGCTGACCTACCACTGAGCCTCCACCCTACTCTAGCCATGTGGGTAAAGTGCCCCCTTTCTGCTGCCAATGTCTGGACTTAAAAAAAAATCCAGAACATAATTTGCCAAGAACAAATGTCACATCTGCAGAAGAGTTATGTCAGAAGCCAATATTTTAAAAAATCCTTTGGCATTCAAACGATGATACTACTTTTTATCTTTTCATTCATGCAAACAAGACTGGTATCAAGGTCAGACATGCCTGAGCACCAGCCAGAAGGACAAGAAGACACTGGAGTTCCTCCTCCAGGTTCTAATTACTAACAGTTGGTTTTCCTGGCCCTCACTCTGGACTAGACAATGGTGGTTGTGAGAAGGAAAAGCAGCAGAAGGGACTGCCAAGGGACTCTCTGGTGGCTTGCCTGCCAAGCAATCAAGTGGTAGCAATGATGAGAAAGAGGATGAGGATCAGCAACAGCTGGTGACAATGGCATTGAAAAGTGAAACCTGGTAAGGCAGCAGGTGCTTTGTGAGTACCTGCCCAAGGGTCTCAGGAAAAAAAAAAAAAACCAGCATCACAAGCAGATCTTTGGCACATAAACTGGTCTGTTGCTGAGAATTTTGTCTTTAATCTGGATTTTAATGTTAGCCACCTTGAGTCTCCTTCTTTGTTAAATGATAAATGAATATAATAATAAATGCACCTTTCAGTTTAATTTGAAAACGAATCACCTTTATATTGCATTGGCAATTGCACTATATATTTATCAATTATACTGCAGTGGTTCCCACTTGTGTGTTGGTCTTGTGCACTGGTCTGATGTTATGGAAACTCATCAGGATTTCTTAGCTAACTTGGCTGCTGAATGCATGAAGTGAGTAAAGTTAAGAATATTGTACTTGAGGTGCTATGAAGTGAGGTGAAGACTCTTTCTCTGATATTAGGTCAAGACGAGTCTCCATGTGCAAAAGAATAAGATTGTAAAGTCTTGATGTGGAACAATGGGTTAGGTCATGTCCAGTTCTGGATAGGATATTCAGTTTTTCAGCACCCTTCTGATATACAAAATTGTTTACAAAGGTATACAGGAATATGGAGTTTGATAAAATGGGAATGCAGACTTTTCTAAGACTTTAATCATACTGAATTTTTTTCTCAGAAGAAAAGGCATCCAGATATTGCTTAAAGTATTTATTTTGAAATACTCATACCTAATTAATAATGAGATATCCCATTGCATGTAAAAGCTCAAATGCTGAATTTGGTTATAAAATCTTTTCCTAGGAGATATACTGAAATTTCTTCCAAAGTACTATTATTATAATTGCAGTTTTTCTCAATCCAACTTTTTGAAGGTTTGAACAAAAGGAAATCAAGAAACTTTAAAGCTCATTTAGATTTTTTTTTCTCTCCCTGCAGGCATTGCATTACTTAACTACCATTGACTACCATTGACTTTGCTCAAAAGCAAAAGTCTAACTCTTCTTTCTTTCTTTCTTTCTTTCTTTCTTTCTTTCTTTCTTTCTTTCTCTTTCTTTCTCCCTCTCCCTCTCCCTCTCCCTCTCCCTCTCCCTCTCCCTCTCTCTGCCAAAAGAGAAAGACTGTGGAATTTAAAATTTCTGTCTCAAGGGCAGAGGAAAATCCTGGAAGAATAGTAGTGATATAAACATACCCGTTAGTATTAAAAGTAAATAATTTTACATTTGTAAACAAGTACAATTAAGTCAGTTGCATTTTAAAAGTTGTAGGAAGATAAGAAGTTCTAACTCTTCTCAAATGATTTATGAATAAATGTATGTCAGATGAAAAAGATGATTTCCTTTTGCATTCTTGAAGTCACCCATCTTTCATCTGAAAAAGACACAAATGCTTTCAAATTACAATTGGCGACAGGGGAGGGCATGGTTATTCCAGTACAAACTCTTTAGGAGTTTTCTTGTTGTTTTCTACTAGCTTTGAAAGTTTGTCTCCCCATAGTGGGCTCCCGAATGATGTTTGTGTAGGTGCTTTGAAAATCTGCTCATTTGCATTAGAAAAGCAAATTGATTAATTAAAAGAGACTTTCATCTCAATGGGAGTTTCCCCTCCTCTTGCCTTGCCTTTCCTGCCACGCATATGATGACTACAGAACAGAGCACAATGCACATCTATTGCATGTTTAGCCTCCATGCACCTGCATTGTATCTACAGGTTGAAAATTATGATTTAAGAGAGGTCATCTTTTATATTAAGGAACACAGAAAATTGAGTCAAACTGAGTGAAAGCATTGCTCTATCCAACTCAGTTCTATCTATACTGATTGTTAGCAGCCTTCCAGGGTTTCAGAAAGAGTCCAGAGAGAGGACCCTACAATCTGCCTTTGAAGGACACCTATCCACACTTGACTTTGATATGTGGGCCACCAGATCTGGCTGTGCATTCCCACTGCTGTAGACACTTATTGTCTTTAAAGGAGCTATCCATGGTGCTGAACTGAGATTGGGTTTCTGTTTCAGCACCATGGGCAGATATTCTGAAGTTTAGACTTGGGCTTGGAGGGGGCACCCCACAGCACTGATGTGGGAGCCATTAGCTCCTCATGGTTAAAAGCCTTGAGTAAGCAAGAGCTGAAGAGAAGGCACCATTTGTTGTATGCACTAACTCACTCCCAGAATCACCAAAAGAACTGGCAAAGGGGTGGCTATCCCTTTTTGTTAGCAACACTGGTCTGAGCAGGTGTCAAGACCCAAGGCAGCTTCAGGGGTCGCTCCACTGGTCAAGGACTTGCACAGCAGCCTGGTAGTTGCAGAACCCTAATTACTACCCTAATCTACTGCTGCTGTCAGGGCTCTGGTGTGCTCCACCTAGGAGTCCTGGGGGAAGAGTAGCTCCTTCCCTCAGAAGCTGCCTTGGCAACAAACTTTCTCTGAGTTGTTGAAGTGTTCCTGGTTTATAGACTCTTGGACTTTGTTCCTGGAATTGTGCCTGTGATCTTGCTCCAGTCCTGCTCCAGCCCACAAGGTACCTGTTTTCTTAGATTCCTGATACCTGGCTTGTCTGAACTTATTTGCTTCTTGAACAGACTCAGCCTTGCATTTGAACTCCCAGCCCTGACCTTTGGACTGTTTGACTGTGCTTCTGGACTGATCCTTGTGCCCCATCCTGGGTTCTGGGGCTCCTGCTGCTAGTCAGCCACAGGTGGCTTGGACACTGACAGCAGGGTTGCCCCTTTACACACTGGAGATGCTAATTCCCCTTTCTGCCTAAGTAGTTCCCACATAGCTAAGCTGCATCCTGAGAGAACTCTATCAGAAGGGAGCTTAGGAGCCCTTTGCTTGAATCTGAAGAGACAGTGGCTGAGGTTCATTGTCAAGGAGAAGACCTCTGGATTGCAGAATATGCTTGGAATGCCATTCAAGTTAGCCCTCAGCCTCTGGATGTGTCTCTATATTGCATGCTCATGCAAATGCCTTTCTCTCACCTCCCAGCACAGAATCACAACTCTGATTCTTTAACATCTCCCCAACAAATTTAATAGCATGGTGACACAATTTGAATTTACTCCCACTCCAATTACGTGGATGTCTTTCCTCACTTTTAGGTTCTTTCTTTGCCATTCCTTCACACAACATGGAGGGGACCAATCTTCTTAACTGTTCCGAGGGTCGTGTTTCCCCAGCATCAAAGAACAATAGCTCAGAGAAGGTATAGAATAACTTACCTCTGGCAGCATTCTCGGGCAGCAAGCTGACTGTCATACTACTATTATAAATCATTGAAGATCTAGTTAAAGATCATCCACATTATCCTCTTCACATGTTATGTATAACTCCTGCTTTTGTATTGATAGGTTATTATGAGACATTAAATATTTATATGACTCACAAACAAATTCTCCAGGCATTGTATAATTCCATAAAATATAATAAAACAAAAGAAAAGAAATGGCACACTAAAATTCAATAAGCAATAACACCCAGTATAGAAAATAGTTTGAAATAAAAGGAAACAATATTCCACATCTCAGCACAGTATGACTGCACTGAGAGACGCTGCTGAAAGATGACCGTATCAAGAGACATTTGAAGGTGTGACACCATTTCTAATTACTGGGTCTGGATCCTCTGAAGAGTCAAAATGCATATCTTGTATTCAAGCATTTAGATGGTTGGGCATCTGATGGAAGAAGTGCTATGTCCAGCTTATCTCTGGAATGTCCTTGGCAGATACTCAACCAACACCTGGTATGTGACAACTGTGATGAATACATCTTATCTGGGTTGGCTGTACATTTCAAAACAAAAAGTGACCTTGAGAATTCATTAAAGCTGATCAGCTATAGTCAAAATAATATGTCATTGGTAGTCAAAAGTATAGTACCTAAGACGCTAAGGCACAAAACTCAATAGAAACTCAGCATAGACTGGAAGTCATAGAAGGCAATATGAATCATTTCTTGCTGTGTGTTTTAAGGTTACTCGTAGCAGGAGGGAGGTAAGCCTGGCTCCTTTTCTTACATGCCTTATATTATAGTTTCTGGTTCCGTAGCACATACCTCAGTAAAAGTTTGTACCATTACTCAGGTGGTCTGCAAATCAAAGAACCTCTTCTCTGAGATGGGAACACAATACATATAAAATGGAACACAAAGGTTAAGATCACGAGAGGGCACAAAAGTACGAAATTACATCACAGGATGAAAATTTGTATTCCTTGGCAGAATTGTAGAAAATTTGCAAGGATACCTTCCTTCTGAAGGTATCAAGCCGGCTAAGTTTCAGATGAATAGGTGCAGGGGGATTTGTACAAGAACAGCCTGTTCATAGTGTGCGTGTGTGTTCTTTGTAAACCTTTATCCTGAAAGTGGCACACAGCGCTAAGGTGTTCTTTGTAAGATAAGTGGAAAGTTTTAGAAGGATGAGTGCACAGCCTTATACAGAAGAGGACATTTAGATGGGCTTTTGGGGCATCTGTTTGTTTGAGGGAGGCTCTCTCTCTCCCCCCCCCTCTCTCTCATGGTGGTAATTTGTGTGAAAATGGCACATGTAATAAGGAAGGAAACCAGTGAGGTGTATGGGCTAAGGGTTTACAGAGTGACTGAGAACCAATCTAATGTTTTGCTTGCTCGTATCTTATTTAATAGTGATACCTCATTATGTTGGAAGAATATTCATTTCCTGGACCAATTCTTGTCATCCTCTAAAACACAGTAATTGGACAGTGCTTGGTAAAATGTGTCCTGTGATTGAAAATGAACATGTCAGTGTTTCAGCCCCACCTTCCTCTCACTTTCCCCCTCGTTGGCACTTGAGAAATGAAAACAAATTACACTATGTTGAGAGATATGGTCTGCCATTTCTCTTTTATATACAATTAACATTGCATTTTGGGTTTTTTTGTATTTGTATCATATTTTATGCTATGTTGGCATGTTAGTGATTTAGTGTTCAGGTTTTTATTCAAATTGTACTTATATTTGTGTGTAATTGCACTGTACAATGCTTTGAGGATTTAAAAAAAATACTTCCTTCCAAGTGCACAGGACCTTAGCCTGTGCGCTTGGAGGAACTGTCAAGGTAACTTAGGGTGTCTTATGCATATTTGCTTGGGTGTAAACCCCATGGTGGGATTTACTTCAGAGTAAACTGACATAGAATTGCATTTTCCACAGTACAGTTTATCCTTTTCTGAGAAATTGGACAAGTTGTAAAACCAAACCTGGGGAGACCATCTGATGACACACATTGACTGAGACTTTCTTGTTCATTAGGCAGGTTCTGCTGAGAGATATTTACCCAGGGGCTTTGGAGAACTGACTAGATGGATGAGGTAAGGGATGCACAGCTGGTGGCACGGAATACGAGCAATGTCTCGTACAGAATGAAAATATTACATATACTTTCAAAGCCTGGCTTGAGACAATTTTAATCGATAGCCCTGGTGATGAAGCTGCTACTAGAGTTTAAGTCATCTGCATGCAGATCTCAGAAACAAACACACACACACACATCCTAAGAACATGAACATGGAGAAGAGAAGAGAAAGTCTGTGGCTATGGAACTGATGGGTCCTGCTCCTCTTTGGAGCTGCAGAAGGCTGGAAGAGTTGGCATAACATTTGGCATTAGACATGACCGAAGCATATCATGTGGGTAGGTTTTGGCTGTGGCCAGAAAACAGGGGGCTGGAAAAGGAAACAAAAGTGGGGAGGGTTCCCTGTATGTCTTTGTCTATGAAGGAAATCCAACTCTGGCTGCTAGGATCAGTCTATCTCCTGCACTGGGACCAAAATAGTTATGCCAGTGCTCTAAATGGACTCCCATTCTGAGGTCCTTGCTCCATCATCACCCAGACAGGAGGCGAGACTTCTAAGCAAGGAATCACACATGGACCTAGTTAGAACAGTTCAACAGCTGCACGACTATCATCTAACTTGCAAGTTTCCAATCATGGGAGTTAAATTTCTCCACATTTATCTAGCCACCTTCTTTTCTTCTTTGCTTTGCCTCAGTTTCTGCTCACTGGCTAGCCATTAGTTAAACTACTTTCTTTTCTGACCTTTCACAATTATTAGTTCAGGCTGACTTTGAGTTACTTCTTTCCAGAACAGTCAAAACTGATCATAGGGTGAAAAGGTCACAGTGTTACTATTATAGTGCACAAATCTGTTATGACGAGAAAGGTTTCCAGTAGAAGGACAGATTCATCATCTAGGCATGTTTATTATGAAGCAAGTTGCACTGTATTCAAGGGGACTTAATTCCAAACCACTGCAGGTAGCTGCAATGTCAAACATACTCATGAAGATTTTAAGCCAGAAAAAGAGCTTGGCTTTTCCCATTTGTCTTTTTTCAAAGGTGTCTCTGCTCCATCTTTTCAGTAACTCACTTGGTCTGTGGTATCAGTTTCACATCTAACTATTGTCATTCGTGTTGCATTGCTCCTCTCTGGGTGAAAGGATTTCTTTCATTTACTGTTAGCTGATTCATCCTTAAAGAGAGAAGGTATTGATCTGTTGTCTGATCTTCTATTGATTGGAAGTACTATTGCATTGATATAGTCTTCTGTATTTCCATCTCTGATGGAATGATAGGCATGTTTAATTGACAGTTTATACAGCAAACAGGTCTAAAAATAACCTGTACTACCAGCTGATTGACATCGATGACAAGTGCTATCACACTTTCTTGAAATGCCTTATAAAAATAACTTCTATAATATGTGCATCACCCAAGTTAGTATCTTGGGAGGGGAGGGGAGGGGAGGGGAGGGGTGTACACAGGTGTACACAGTGCAGATATTCTTACAGGATGGGCAAGATTTAACAAGGTAAGTCACATCTTAAGCTCAATTTGACTGATGATTTTAAAAGAATAAGTTGTTTGGAATTGCTCCAAGTTCTTATGCTTGCTCAAATCTATGTGTTTCCAAGAACAATAATAACATTCCATCTATCCTGTATAAACCAGATGACAGTTCACAATCTACATGAATGTTTTGCCATTTGTCTCATGTTTGTTTGCTAAACATTTTTCTGTGTTCATTTCAATTTTCTGTGATTACATCAGGTAGTTGTAGAAGTGGTAGTAGGTTACTTCACAGACAGGAGAAGATAAAGAACAAATGGTCAAACAAAGACTATTTTGCTAAAAGCAATTTTGGACAAAGCAGAGTCAGCCATTCTGGAACCTTCATACTCACCTAGTCAGTTGCAACTTCTGGAGAATCAAAGCCAGAAATAAAACATAGATTATAATGAACAGCTCCCAGGTTCTGGTGACACAAAAATTGAGTACAAAGTTTAGTTCTGGAAAGAAAAAAAAACCATGGAATAGCTTCTAAACTATACCATTCTGTTGTATGAGAATATTTCAGTTCAATTGAAGCTTCAAATATAGGGATGTGCAACAGGTTCATTCATCTTCTTTATACAAGGGCTTTTTATACAAGGGTATTCATGCATACATTGATGCAAACTTTGACCACCATTCAAGACTGCAGTTGTCCAAATTGGCTGGAGCCCTCCAACCTTTTTAGCCCAGTTTGGATGTGGCAGACTAGAAGTATCTCTAGAAATCTGAAGTGGTGTCTCTGTCTTCGGTCTGCCTGTTTACCTTTTCTTCTCACTAGGAAGTGCTTACAATGTGATGCTTTTTCTCACTGGCATTACAAAAATCCATAGCAATGTCCATCCTGTGAAGAGGAGGGCTCAGGAGACCATCTTCTAGTCCTTACTTGGCCATTAAGCTCACTGTGTGACGTTGGCCCATAAGAGTCACACCACCACAGAGAGGAGGAGGCTACATCACTTTGAGTTCCTTGCAGGAAAAGGGCAGGCTGGTACTATAATAAATAAATAGTACCCAATCCTAGAAGGCTTGAAAAGCAAATAGCTATGTCCCTTTGATGAATGTGCAGCTTGTTGGCAGGAACAACCCCTTGCAAAGTCCTCCCCTTTGACTTATTAATTTTTAACAAATTGGATCCATCTCCAGAGCAGAAAAGCAGTCCTGACAGTGCCCTGATGAGTCTACTCATGAATCTATGAGTCCAGTGAGAATCTACTCAGGTACTACATTCATAATCTAGACTTGACCTCCCTTCAAGTATCTTCTCCAAGACAAGTTCACAGGGTGGCAATAGAAGAGAGGACCTTCCTGGTGGTGTCCCTTCCACCCAATTATTGAGCGAACTTCCCAGTGAGGCCTATCTGGCACCAATACTGTTATCTTTTATACAGCAAGTCATGACTTTCATCTTCTTTGAGTCATTTGGAAGTATATGATGGTAAGGTTTTACTCAAATCCTGGGGTTTTCTTACAGTTGCTTGTTTAAAATTGTTTTGAATAGATGCATCTCTGCTGCGGATGTGGAGGAATCCATTTTGAGGGTGGAACTCTGCCAACTCTCCTGGGCGCAACTCTCTGAACTCCAGTCTGCTTTGTTGCAGCTCTGAGTCCAATTCCTTAGGAAATCCACTCCACATTTTCAGGGTGCTTGCCAAGGATGGAGCCTCATACAACCTCTTCCCACCATATGCAGACACATCCCTATTTCCTGATACCTGCAGCAACCTTTGTGGTTCTGTATCTGACATGGAAAAAGGCTGCAGGTTGTTCAACCTTCATTCCACAAGTGTCCATGGTCTTCCTCTTGACTTGACTTGCTTTCCAAGACTGGGCTAAGCGTAAGAAGTCTGTAACTGCCAGAGGGATGGATTCCACCAGGTTTCACCCCAATCCTGATCTCTGCAGGACCTGTCAGTTTCTATGTTTGTAAGTCAATCATTTTTATAGTGCATTTCCAATAATGTATTTTTTATAATGTATGATCTTTGTAAAACTACCCTGAGAGCTTTGACTCTTGGACAGTATAGAAAAGTAATACATTAAATAAATGAAATATTGTATCAAGAAGGCATCCAAACTGTGATAAAAAAAATTAAAGGGAAAAATTGCAACAACAACAATGCAGCAACACGCACTGCATCGGAGTGGCTGTTTCTCAAGAGCAGTTTCCTTTCTGCCCTAGATGGCAGTCACATCTCAGGTACCTCACCTCTGTTCCTCTTGGGGCAGTCTCTTCAATTACCAGTACTCAACCTCTGCTCCTGTAGTCCATTCCCCAATTAGACATGAGCAAGACAGGCAGAGGGATCAGAGAACATGGGAAGGACAGAGCAGAGGAATGACTCAGCTAATGGAGAAGGAAACCAGATGGTCTTAAAAGGACAAAAACCCCAAGAGGATTTGCAATGTAGAGGAGAGCAGGAAGAAGGATGTGCACACTTTTAAATTCAGGGATATATATTGAAGTGAGTGCATAAGACAAGGAGGGAGAGAGACCTCTCATCTGTACATCATTTAACATCACATCCTTTCTATGATATCTGCAAAGTGCCATGGGATTGCGTCATATTTTAATTGCATAGGCCAGTATCTTTCCTAGGCAAGACCTTGGGTCTGGATAGGGCACCTTTTAAAGGGAAAGACATATACATTAAGAAAGGGTGGCAATCCGCATTAACTGAAGAAGAGAAAGATTCTCAAGGGATAATCAAATGATGCATACAGAATATGGTCCCTAGCCTAATATCTGCTTCCATCCATTGTCTGGATAACAAACTCCTGGAAAATTTTGTGCGGAAATAGATAGAATCTCACAAGGATCCCTCTGAATAAGGCATGAATTTGAGGACCTATGGAGGAAATGAGGATTAAGGGTTCCTCAGGCAAGAAAGATTCTTGCTCTTTTGTTTCCTTCATCATTCAGACATGAGGATCAGCACTACTTCCTATAAATCAATTTGAGTTGGAAAAGGCCCCACCCTCAAAATAATAGTCAGAACAAAATAGAAGGAGGAGAGAAGGAGCTAGAGAGTGGCAAAGAGAAAGCACAGGCCTGGCCAAAGATGCACAGCGCAAGAAAATCAACACCTGTGAAAGAGAGAGAGAAAGAGAGAGAGAGATGCACACAAAGACCCAGAATGCACTAGTGAGAGGCAGGGCAGAAATAGGTAAAGCGAAAGGCTCAGGAGATTTCTAGTGCAGGCACTGGAGTCAGGGGTAGAAGAGGGAAGGGCTCTGCATGCTAGTATTTACCATGCAGAGCCCTTTACCAGGCAAGTAATACTACTTGGCTGAAGGTAATATATTAGCAATGGTCAAATAATCCTGAATGACGTGAGGGCATGAATCAATGATGTGCAGCCATGAAGATGTGAGAATAGTTTATTGCACATTCTTTTCATATCACTTGGTATTACATTTATATTGCATGCACTTCTCCACATAGATATTACAAAGCAGTAATTATGAATTGTGTTTGGGTTTCACATATGCTGGAAGCTTGGAAGCAGGACATGAAGCAGGCTCTGATCTGCTATTAACGGCACCTAGGAAATGAGTGAAAATATGTATGAACTGAAGCAGTCAAAAGTGAGTCTGCAGGACAGCGTTCTGCAGTACTGTATTCTGTTGCTGCTCTAATTAGGGAAAGACTCTAAGTTGTCCCTAGGAGCAAGGGGCATGTGGGGAGGCACTTCCCCACTAAAAAGATTTCCAAACACCATATCTTTCAGACTGTTCCTGCCTCCCTGAACCAGCAAAAAATGTTATTTCAGAGGCAACACACATGATTACATAAGAATAGAAAACCTTCATGGGCTCAGATTTCGGCAAACAGAAGGAAACAGAGCTATTGCTTCTAAGGTCAAAAGTCTTCATTCCATTGTTTTCCAGAAGGAAGGAAGGAAGGAAGGAAGGACATGGAAGTCATTCCCTTTGTAGAATGCACTTTTTGTAACCTACCAGCATTCGATTATTTTACACTAGAAATTAAAGGAAAATGTTTCTTCATATAACATTTTACAATATTTTACAGTCAAGTCAAGTTCATTATCAACCAAGAGACTGTTTCTCTATCAATTTACTGTTAAGAACTAGCTTTCTTTGAAGTGTGCTCCCAGTTTTTATATTATCTTAACCACTGCATAGTCTGGAATCACTGCTTGCTAATGTTTTGGGTCAGACCCTTTTCCTTGTGTATTTAATGAGACTTTCATTTTTGGACAGCACCGGATTAAAACGTTTATCTCCTTGTGTGGGAAAAAAGAATCATCTACCAGTTTATGTAGGATCAACTTCCCATTCAGGATACAGGGGCAGGGAATTCATTTTCCTAGTCATCTGGAAATTCTACTAGCTGTGAAATACTATGTTCATAGAGAAGGAATCTGGCATTCCTATGATGGGAAGTTACCTTTGTGTCAGGCACTATTGTGCAAAACTGTTGGCACGACACTCTTCTTTACAATACCAAAGCCACATGCTGGAACTGATTCCACAATGCAACATCTATATTGAGTCAAGAATAACTATCTGACATGCAGATATCAGGTCTGAGCACCAGCTCCTTACAAGGGCTGGGGGACATTTCAGAGTGGAATGGAGAGGGGGTTAAGAAATTTCACAAGATTCTGGAAAAGGACCACTTTGGACCACATTGGCTAGATTAGTAAGTGCATTGGGGGAAAGGGAATATGTATCAAGAGTATTTGTTATGATTACTTTACATGTCTCATAATAATAATTATTTTTTTGTTAAATCACAAAGACATGCCCAACCCATCACAACCCCATGGAGAACATTCCTCCAGGCTCTCCTATCCTCCACCATCCCTCGGAGTCCACCCAAGCCCACACCCACCACTCCAGTGACTCCATCCAGTCTCCTCATCCTCTGCCGCCCTCTTCTCCTTTTGCTGTCAATTGTTCCCAGCATCAGGATCCTCTTCAGGGAGTTGTTCCTTCTTATTTGTTGGCCAAAGTATTCAAGTTTCATCTTCAGTATCTGGCCTTCTAAAGAGCAGTCAGGGATACAGCTACCAATAATGAAACATTTTAAAAATGACATGGAATAAAACAAAGAAGCATGAAAATTTATTTGGTCATATGCTGCCTTTTGCATGCTCATCTGTTAAATGGGCCCACTTCTTGGTTTATAGCAAAGACTAAATGGCTGGGTTTAGACAGCACAATCAGCCCTGGTGGATTTTTGTTTCTTTTTCTTTTGTTTTTGTTTGTTTGATTGTTTTTGTTTTTCCTTTTCTTCACCATTGTTGGTTTGCTGTGTTGTCTGAACCCAGGCATGATATGTCACCACTGTAAGCTTGGTTTTAAGAAACCGTGATAAGAAACAACAGTTGTCCTATAGTTTCTCTGTACCAACATGGCTTGTCATATTCTCTGAACCCAGGAATATGGTTTCCACAGTCCTAGCATTGAGAGACCCTTTCCCTTTGGTTCCTTGGTAGAGGAATGTTTGGGGGTTCTCTTCTAAAGTTGAAAGATCATTGGCTCCCCAAGTTCAGTCTTTTACCACCTCTCCAGTTTTCGAAGCTGATTCTATACCAAACTTTGGCTGGTATAGAAATGAAATAATAAGAACAACAAGTCACACAAACCTTTGGAAAGTGGCAAGCTCTGAAAAATAATAAATACATAAATTAATAGATATGTCACATTAATTCAAACTAATCTTGCTTAGACTTTTATCATATGTGACACATGAAGAAACTCATTACCAACAACACTGCAAAGAATCCAAGTGCTGTTTTCTTTGCTTTTCCATAGGTAACACTTGCTTTATCTTTGGCTTTGTGTGAACATACACAGCCATAAAGAACATTCTGAATCTCATCAGCTGATGAAAACTTACCAACTAATTATATACAAGGTTTGCTAATGCAGTGACAGATGTGAAACAACTGTCAGATTACTTGCTTGTTATTACCAACAAGATAATAGATTACCATATATCACATTTGCCAAAACAGAACGTTGCATAAATGATAAATCATTTACTATGAATTGCAAAGATCCAATCAGAGCAGTGATATAAGAGATTAGTACCATATGCAAAATAAACTCAGATGTGCCATCATTTCCAAACAGCAGAAGTTATAATTTAGTATCCCTTGTTCGCAAATATAGTGCCTGCTGCATCATTTCAGAAACAAAGCAGACATGACTTTAAATCTGTATATAGTAGTTCTGTTTTTTTAAAATTTTTACTCTATAATAAGTGTAGTGGGGCATAATCTAGCTATAGGCCATAACCTAGCATGGAGGGACTCATTTGCTTCAACTGTCCCCTTTTGTCAAGTATTGACCAATTTTTCTTCATTCTGCTTCAGGAAAATACTGTCCTGGATTTTCTTCTATAGACATACAATGCTAGGAATTCCATTCCATTGAAGCCCAGTGGAGTGTTTGCATTCTGGTACGTGATGGACAGATTTTTCTTCCCCAGTTCTGGAAATGATTTGCACTCTTTCTCCATCAATAATTAGAGACCCTTCCCTTCCCTTCCCTTCCCTTCCCTTCCCTTCCCTTCCCTTCCCTTCCCCACAGAACACAAACAGTATATCCATGATTCCACATAAAATTTCCAGAATCAAATTCATGATTCCAAAATTCCTTCTGGAGTTCACTGCCAGTCTCTCTCTTGTCTCTCTCATGTCCTTCATTCAAGGTGCCAAACTTAGTATGTTCTTTTACACACATATCTTCAAGACCTCTGATAGCTGGAGTGATAGTTGGGTCAACTTCTCATGCTTGTAAGTGATTTCTTCTGTTCAAAACCTTAAAGAGTGATCTAACTATTTCCTGTCCCATTAGGTCCCATTGATTACTTTCCTTTGTATAGCCTGTGCCACTCACATTCTTTTGTATAAAAGTAAGATACTAACCAGGCATTGTCTTTAGGGCAAACCCTTAGTGATAGTCCCATCTCATCATAATCAAATAATGATATGAAACAATGGTCTTATGGACTAATATAAGTTCTAGCTCCATGGTCACAGTTCTGTCTTTTCTCAGTCAAAATAAGGGATGCAAATAAAGCAATAAACAAAGGCCAATCTTGAGTGTTCATGTATGCAAGAGCACAGTTTCTGGGTTTCCAGAAGCTCAGACAATGAGAGAAGGATACAGCACCAGCTGGTGAAGTGCTCTGCCCACCTAAGATGGAGAGCTGTTGTATGTTTTTGTAAGCTCACTGATACAGCAGAGTGTACTTATTATCCCTTGACTTCTCCCTGGACAAGTGCACTGCACCACTTAGAACCCAGCTCTGCCAAAAGTAGAAAATGGGAACTATCAAAATGCATGCATAGATTATAACTCCAGGTGACAGAGGCAGCTGAAGCACCCAGAAGTTATGCCATTTTAGACACTGGACTGAATGTTCTTGTGGAAGGGGGCCTAGTTGGCTGATCGTGTGTCTTGCTTTATCTGCTTCAACATGTGGCAAACTAGTCCTGCTGCATTCAGGGGCCATCCTGGTCATTCTGCTGAGTAAATTCTGGTCCTGTCCCCACCAAGTTCTGCCCTGGTGACTCCACGCACCAGAAATACAGACAACTCCAAACAGCAGGCCACAGATTATTCACACAATATTTCCAGATGCAAGTTCTTAAAGAACTACTGTGCCGATATTCATTCTATACGCTGCATGTTCTCTTTTGGCTTATAGGAGTAAAAAGTTCAGAGTAAAGAGGATGCACTAATTCCACAGTGACTGAACCCCCCTTGCAATGTAAATATGTAGAGAATGAAAAGCATGGGGCTACTGGCCTGTACAAATATATGGAGATGATCTCAGTGCAGTGGGAATGGAGCAAGAGAAAAAAAATATCTGCTTACAATGAGAAGTTTCCATGGTCATTTTGTAACGGCAGTGGAGGCTGCTGGCTTCCATCTCAGTGGGCCTCTGTATCCACTTGAGGTTGTAGTCTGAACTTTTACGAAGCTGACCATGGTGTTGAACCCTGTCCCAGCACCATGGACAGTTCCTTGAAAGTTCAGACTGCTTCCTGGAATGGTTACACTGATCCAATGACATTGGCACCATCAGACACTGCTACTTTATGTTTAATCCAAAGGCATGTCCCATGGAGTTCAGAGAGAGTTATTTCTAGGTCAATTTGTACAGGATTTCAAGCTGATGTCAAGTTCAAGTTGAGGTCAATTTTCAGTATAGCAAAGGAAGTGATCTTCTCCCAAAATTGCTTTGTAAAAAGCTGCATTTTCTTCCAAGAATTTATCCTCCAGCTCAAAGCACAGCCAAACTGGAAATGTTCCTATCAGCCACCCTGTGCTAGTCTCTGACTTTCTTCAAAAGGTCAGGTTGGTTGTAGGTTGTAGGTCATGACAGAGGAGACCTTGTGGTTTGCATGCATGGAGATTTCTCCAGTTTCCAGTGCCCTACAAATTAACAAGATGAAACAGGAAATAAAGAAGCACTTTCATCCCTATGTGTCTGCATGCCTCTTGAGATATGAGGAAAGGTCCTTCTCTGGGAGCCCTCTTTGAAGGAAATTAGGAGGGTAGCTACCCAGAGAAGGGCCTTTTTGGAGGTGTCACCCCGATTTTGGAACATGCTCCCAGGGAGGGTCACCTGGTGGTATCGCTTTATTCTTTTTGGTGTCAGCAAAACCCTTTTTATTTTCCCAATGGGAATGGGAATTGAAAGCGAGTGGGGGCGGTTAATCTACTTTAAAATATTAAGGGCATAGTAATAAAGTTTGTGTGTTTGCATTATAGAAAAAAAATACCTTGTTTACCCGAACTTTATATGTGTGCATGTGTGTGTACTTTATTTTGATTAAAGACTCTCTCTGTGTGTCTATGTTTCTGTCAGTTTCTCTGTCTCTCTGGGTGTGTGTTTGTGTGACAGAGAAAGGAGAGTGTGTGCGTGTGCATGTGTGTGTACCCATGCATAACAAGCAGTCAGCTCTGCACACCCAGCACAAATAAATGCTTTATTGGAACCTATATTTACTTAGATTTTATTCATTTGAAGCATTTAAACTTCACCCTTCAATAAAAAAGACTTGCAACATCTAGTCAACTTAGCCTTCCCTTGTGAAAAATACATTTTCTAATTTAAACAGTTATTCCCATTCCCAGACAGCCAAAGTTATTAATATAGATGGGAAGTAATACCCTGAAAACAAATATTTCTAATTAAAATGTGAAATGTAGAGTTGCTTGTAAAAAGACAGGAATGCCTCATTGGTTGTAATAAGCTTTCTTTCCTCAGCAAAACTTAAGTCATTATATGTTTGGGAATGACTTCCTTCTTTGTAAGTGTTCAAAGACTAAAATGCCTTTGACGGTTGAAAGCCCAGAGTTGAATGACACAGAAGTTTCTGCACTTGGATAAAACATAGTATAAATCAGTATAAGGTGACCTCACCTCGCTGAAATGTATGTCTACAATAGAGTCCTGAGAAGCCACCAAAGGCCAAACAATGATATGCATTCATGCAGCTCCAAGATCAAAAGAGACACATGCCCACCTCACTGAAAATTCAGGGTTCTCCTTGGTTTGTGTGTTTGTCATAAAACTGCAGTTCTGTTAAAGAGCAGAAAAGTACAACAGTTAAAAGTAGACCTATTTCACATATATGCCCCGTGGTGTGACAGCCTCTTCTCTGAAGGTTGATCCATGGTAGTGGATTTTTTTTAATGGGGTAGTTATACAGATTATCCTGCCCAATCAGCAGCTTTCTCACCATCAACATGCCATCACATGGGTTGTTGCAGTCATTCATGCCCCTTAGAGATGTGGAATCTTATCGGCAGGGCAATGGTTTATTTCTTTAATATGTTCCCCTTTCAGGCAGCCCCTGTTATCTTCAGAGGAGGGCTTTGGAGGGAGCCATGTAATAGAATGACACAAGGAGAAGAGCCCTTTCCAGTGGTGTACATGTAAGCCAAAGAAATTCTTGCTGTCTCTTTGCTCTCCTGCTACCTACTGCTTCCAGATTGGGGCTCCCAAGGAAACAATCCAGGCATGTGCAGCCAACACACAAATCCTTTTCTGCAAGAGGAAGGAATGCCTGTAGATTGGGTCCTGATTAATATCAAAACCCACGCCAATTGGGTTTTCTCATCACCCCAGTGGGTAACCGAGCTAACTTCGAACAGGAATCATCACCACAGTCGGGCAGGTAAAAAGAAATATTTTCAATACTTTATGTAAGCATTTAAGAATTACAGAAATGTAGCTTGCTGGTTATTTGTGCATGAGAAGCTTGTTCTGAGATTATATGATTGACAGTGAAAAAGAATCTAAATATAAGATTGAGTGAAGGAATTGCAATTGACAAAGTTGATGCTACAAATGTCAAGAGCAATGTAACAAAGTAAGCTTCTAATGTTATTGCTCGAATAAAATAACTTCTCTTCTGCATCCTTATGCATTCTATTAGTTCTTTGAAACAAAATTACTCTTTTTTATTTCCTTCGGTCCATTACTGGGATATAGAAGCTAAGCAAACACATTAGTAAGTTCCTCTATACAGTAAACAAGAGGGTTAAAATTCTAAGTCCAAGAGTCTGAAGTAATCCATCATTTCCCAAGTAGTCCAGAGAAGATTGGAAGCAAAGCAGTGAGAGTGAAGTGATGCAGATGAAGATGCACAGAGTGCTCAGTATCTCTGCTTCTTCTGGCCAAGGATCAGGGCCTCAGTGAATAATGAGACAACTAGCCTCCGATCAAAATTGGGTGCATAGATGGGCATCCACCCACCAATCAGAATCAAGGCATATCTCCACTCACTCCAACAACATGGTGATTTATGCCAATGTGGTTTGGGAATAGTTTAAGAGCTGTATGAAAGGGATACTTTGAGGCCTGGGCATGGTTCAGCACCCTGAGACCCAGTAGGTAGGCCATGCAAGGCTGGATAGAAATGATAGCAACATTCATATTCTTTTTTAATGTTTATTAGTTTGGGTAGGCTTTCCTTGACTTGTGACATGCTATGACACTGCTCTGCTTTATTGTTGTCTTTGCTGTTACGTTTTCAATTAGTTCTTATTTTATGTTATTTTTGTACTGAATTCAGTGTGAATGTTTGCACTGTTTCAGTTTGAACTCAGTGTTTTGATCATTGTAGGTGGCATGAGGACATTCTAGAGAAACAAACAAGGTATTTCTATATGGCCTTTTAATTCACCTAAAAGCACCCAGAGATAATCTTTGAGGGAGATCTTAGTGTGCAGATGGGTAGATGAATCCAGGGCCCCACCTGTGCAGGGCTTTACTTTCAACTCCTTTGATTTTGTGCCTAGGAACAAACCAGAATTAAGCTTTTTAAGTGCGGCTGAGATGCTTTTTCCTGGAAAGCAGCCTAATAGCTAATCCAGAACATATATTATGATACATGTATATGTATATAACTTTAACAAGCCTACAGATGCTACTTTATCATTTGTTTTTGGAGGCCCAGATGGAGCTAGAAAATCTGGCCTGTGGCTTCTTGGTGTTAGTCTTCTTTCATGCAGATATCAATAAAGAATTGATTCATTAGATTTATATCCCACTTTGTTCTTACAACAAACTTACACCTCCTCCTGTTCTCAGTCTTATTCCCTCATTGACTACCCAGTGAGGTAGGTTGGACTGAGAGTCCATGACTGGCCCAAAGTCGTCCAGTTGGGTTCAGGGCTGAGTGAAGACTAGAACCCAGATTGCCTGAGTTCCAGTCCCACACTCAACCACTGCTCCACACTGGCTCTCAGAATGTAGTTGTGGAAGCTTCTAAGTCAGGGGTCTATTATTTGGAGAGTAATGTTTAGGGGGTCAAGATGAGCAAGTAATTTCACTCCCATGTTAACCACACCTAAGAATCCCAACAGGTTCAGCTCTTAACTACCAGAATTGACAGTGTACATAGGAGAAGTGAGATTTCTTTGGCACCTTCACTCCTACATAGCAGGCCTTCAGATCATCTCCACACTTCGTTTGGTTAGCTAAGTCGTGCATCTTTCTCCACCTGTGCTCAATAGGTGGAGCAATCATCATTCTGTTTCATCTATTTTCCTGGCAGCTTCATTTATTTATTTTGCAATTCTCTATTGTTTAACTTGGGGTCTCCAACATAGTGTACATTGCATCACTCTACCCATGAATATCTCTTTGGATGCCTGCCAGGCTTCCTACCCTCCTCACCTGATCCTCTGCTTCCTCTACCCCCACTTTTTTTTTTCACCCTTTTTGATTTGAGAACCGAAGGAAAATGTTGTAAATCAGATGGATAGCTTTCAGAACTATCTTTGTTTTCAAGAGTGCTTCTGAGCCCAGAAGAGTGTTAGAGTCAAAAACTACAGCTTCAAAAAAAGGTTGTGGAGCTCTAATGTCATCTGTGCCTTACAGCTAGGTTCTTGTATGAGTTACTTTTCTTTCCGTCACAAGTTTGCCTTCTAGGAACTTGGTGCATTGTGCCTGGTCATGCCTTCATGAATGGTCAGGATGCCCATCGCAACATTAGGCAAGAGTGCCTGCGGAATTTGCCAGAATTCCAGATATGCTCACCTGATCAAAATGTTTGGGGGGCAGTGGTCTTGATATATGTTATTTCATATTGATGCTTTCATTCATTCCTCTTTTTTGTTTTTTGTATTCGTATTTTATTTTGGTTTGGTTTTTGTATTTTGCTTCTCATAGGCAGAGGTGTTACCAAGTTTTTAATGAATTTTAATGTACTAACTGTTATTTATATATTTTAATTATGTTGTGAGCCACCCCGAGGCTTTGTTGCGATGGGGGCGGCATAGAAATGTTTTAAATAAAATAATATAGGGAATTCCAATATAGTTGCCCATAATCCTCCAACTTTGAATGGTTGTGGGCATCCAATGGAGGGTAGAGTCCAAAGTCACATTCATGTTCCTTGTTTCTTACACAGCCAGTTTGGTCCTCTAAAACGTTTTCCCCAGAATACTAGAAGAGACTGAGGTTCTACCATGTTATATCATATCATGGAGGACTTGACTTCTCCTCCCTCCTGACTCTGCACACAAACCTCTGGCACCAAGTTTGGCCTTCCAACTACAAAGCAGCATCCAATAAGTTTCTTTCCATACCACCTGTGGGGACTGAAGCAGGGCACAGTGATACTGGCACCCCAGTGGCATGAGCTAGGTTTGCTACTTTTGTACATTCAAAACCACAGGCCTTTCTTGCAAAATGTTCTTTATTGGCCAAAACATTTTCCAGAAGCACAAACACCCAGAAGGAATCTCTGAGCCTGCACAGTGTTCCATTGAGCCCAGTCTAGTATTTACTTCTAGAAACTCTCCTTATGAACATGTTTGGGCCGCACCATTTTGGAAGCAAGCACTTCTCTGTGTGCTTATCCTCTGATTGGTTGGCCTTCCTCTGCTGATGTCACATCATGGGATTGAGAGCCATACCTGCCTTGTCCATCTCTGAGAAACTCCCCAATTCCAAACTCCCTCCCAATAGCTAAACGTCTCAGTTATTCTCAGAGGCTGCCTGAACACCTAGAAACCAGCTTATATAAATGCAGTGTTAATATTTTATTACAATGCTTAGAAACCCCTCTTGTTAGAATGGAAGGCTACCTAGTCATGATATTTTTCTTTATTCCTGTTTGCCATTGCACAAGACATGCACACATACAAGTTCTGGTTCAGGTTCTAGATGTTATAAATCACAGCTTTGAAAACTGGGAACAAGTGTAAATTCTGAGTACTTATTTGTACTCTCTATTCAACCAGATTTCCTATTATGTCTGAACTCAGAAACTTTGACTTTATTTCCCTTAACTAGCCAAGATATATATCCAAGGCAGGGTCTGTTGTAATGGTTTTTTAACTAACAGTAACCCCCAGCTTTCTGGTTCAGACCTAATGGGAAACTCTATCTTAATACCGGTAGAAATGAAGTTCCAAAACTGTGCCCAAGAGAAGGAAGGAGAAAAGGAGCACTTTTCCCTGGCTTTATAAAATATGGTTTATAGAGCCTTGAATTCATCCAAACTGGGCCTCTTTTCTCACAACAATGCAGTAAACAGCAGTTGGTATTGTTTATCAAGGAATTGTTAATGTTATTTCAAAACTTCAAGGACTGCACTGAATAAGATTCACTACTTAGAGAAAACTTATTCATTTAAGAAAGGGTATTGTGCCAATTCAGGTTCCCTCACTTTGATTTTAAGGAGTTTGTTCTGAAAAAAAAGGTGGGGGGAATAGAACAAGAAACCTAAACAGAGTTCTGCCTCAATTATGGGATGATGATTTATTTGACACAGTGTAGCTCAGAGGAAATAGTATGCTTCTATGGCTTTTATATTTGTTCCACGAAGGCAGTATTTTATTTTATTTTGCTTGACTTTTTTTGAAATATACATTCTTAGTACTTTGATCTGTATGTGGAAAAATTCTGTGTGGTGGAAGTTCTTGTTAACAAACCACTTGTCACTTTGAAGTATAAAGTCAATAATTCGTATTGTGCTTCTATCTAATAGCAAGTGTAGGTCATAATTCTACAAATATTTCTAAGTGCTTTGCTAAATAACGTAACATAAAAATAATAGACTAGACACCTCCCCACACAAATAACTATGCTTAGAATTGGGCTGTAAAGTTTCAAAGATGATAACTAAGTTTCTTCATGAAATGAAATGTATTCAGGATAGCACTTGATGTTTTTTCTTTGTTAAGAAATCCTAATAACTTGTAAAATAGCACCTGAAATTTTCGATATTTATTTTATAAATTCACAAGTATTGAATCTTGTTTTTCACTTCATCTAATAATCCTAAACAAATACTAATAGGATGCCAGCTGGTAATGTGGAGGGAGAAGTTTGAATAGATTCACAAGTATATATATTAATTGATTAATTAATTATATTTATATTCTACCCCTTTCCCATTGTGAAACTCGAGGTGACTCCATGATTTCCCCTCCAAGCTCAGGCCAGCCCAGACCTGCTTAGCTTCAATGTGGTGGATGTCTTATATTTCTTCTGGCCATGCTAGTCTGAATAAAGCCAATGCAATGTTAATAATATTAACTGAATTTCTGTTGGCATTCCATACTGTGGGAAGAAGCAGTCAAATAAAGAAGACTGATTCTAGGAAATGAAAGTCATATAGACCCTAGTTAAGCAGCCAGAAGTCTGAACAGTAGAGCAAATGGAGCAAAATGAAACCAAAACCACTACTAATAAGCATATTGAACATGCTAGTTTGTATATTCAAGAAATCCAGACCAATAGGCTCCTCCTTTGGACCACCTTGGACTGTAGACAACATACCCTTCCAGTTGTGACCCCAGTTTGTACCCAAGGCTTTCCCATGTATTCAGAGCTGTTTATTAGTTTTGCATTCTGAGCAATCCTTGATATTTCATCTAATAACTTATCTCAGAACAAATTAATCCTTAGCTTTTACTTTTGTGTGTCATAATTCCCTGATATTGCCATTCCAACACATGCATTCCCAGTTTTCACCCAAAGTCAAATTTGTAGGGGCCTTGGAGATTTGTCCTAAGGTGAAAAATTTCAAAGAAAGCCTAAGATAATTTCCATAAGTTGAGGGTTTGCATATTTGTCATGCAAATCTAACTGTGTGAACTGTCCATAAATTCAGAGTTTTCAAAGAGCAACAGTAATGGTGTAAAAACAAGATGGCACCTGAAGTAATTGCCATGGGAATTTCATAGCATGCATTGAGGGAGGAACATGATGCAAATGTTCCTCGGTCCTATTTTATATCTCTGAGTTTTGCATTCCATTTGGCTGCTCTCTCCAAATTGTGCAGGTGCAAGCACCTCCATCCAGTTTCTTTGGACTCTGAAGAGAGATCAGAATCTGGCTCTAAGGAATTTTCATAATTGCAAAACCACCTACATGGTTTGATATTGATTTATTCCAAAGGTTGACTTTTTGCCTGCTGCAAGCATACTTTTAAATAAAGCTTGGCGGCACACAGTCAATTTGTTTACAACTTGACAGCTTTAAAAGAATCCAGAATTTTACCCCCCAAATAGAAACGGTTGGTTGAAGAAAGGAAGACAATATTTCTTTCAGCCAATCCCCCTGCCCCAGTCCAATTGGCTTAGCAGTTGTCTGGAAAACATTATATATATATATATATATATATATATATATATATATATAGCAATAATATTAAAAATAAATCAACACAAAGAGTCAAGTCTTGAGATAAAGGGTGGAAATATCTTAATGTTTAGAAACTTGGGCTATAGAAACTGGAAAAGAGCCTTTCCATTTCCAGAAGCATAGAATTTTAGAATAGTAGGGTCAGAAGGGGCCAAGAAGTCCATCAGGTCCAACTCCCTTCTGGTGCAGGACGCCAGTTACACCATCTCACTCTGGTAACTGCCTGGTTTCTTCTTGAATGTCTCTAGTGTGGAAGAGCACACAGTCTCTCTTGGCAGCTGGTTCCATTGCTGTACTGCTCTCACAGTCAGGAAATCCTTTCTTGTGTCCATCCTGCACCTCATGTACTGTAGTTCAAATCATTGTTCCTTGTCCCACAATCTAAGATGAGTGAGAATAGGTCTTCTGTCTGACACCCTTTGAGTTGCCTGTAGAGTGCTATCATGTCACTTAATAATCATCTTTTTTCAAAGGCCCAGTTCTTTCAGCTTCCTATCACAAGATATTTTCCAAGTCTTGTACCATCTCTTTTGTCCTTCTCTTCATTGCCCTCCAGATTATCAGCATCCTTTTTTAAACCTGGTTGCCCAAAACTGAAACCTGCATTCCAGGTGAGTTCTGACTAATTCAGAACAGAAAGGAATGTTTACTTCTCTATTTCTGGAATTGATACATCTAGTTATGTATCCCAAAATAGTATTTGCCTTCCTTTGTAGGTGCATCACTCTACTGGCTCATATTTTAGCTAGTTGAGTATAACAACCTCAAGGTTCCATTCACTCCCAGTACTGTTGACCTGAGTATTCTCCAACTTGTATCCATGCAGCTATTTTTCTTTTCTTGCCTAGGTGGAGAACATGGCATTTATCCCTGTTGAATTTCATTCTGTTGTTTTCCACCCAGCATTCTAGGAAGCTGGTGGGAGAAAGCAGTGTTAGGGTACAATGTTATGCATTTTTAGGTAGAAAGAAAGTCCAGAAACTCAGTGAGAGTCAGTGTGGCATAGTGTTGGACTGAGACGCTGATGATCTATATTCTAGTCCCCACTTAGCACTAAAGCTCATAGAGTGGCTTTGGGCCAGTCATGGATGCTCATCCTATTCTAAATCACAGAGATGTTGTGAGAATAAAATGCAGTGGAGGAGCTAGAGACTATGCAAGCTTCCTCAGATTCCTTGAAGTACAAAAGAGCCAGTGGGGTGCAGTGGTTAAGAGCATGGGAGTGGGACTCAGATGATCTGGGTTCTAGTCCCCGCTCAGCTATGGAGCCAACTGGGTGACTTTGGGCCAGTCACAGACTCTCAGCCCAACCTACCTCACAGGGTTGTTGTTGTGGGGATAGGATGGAGGAGGAGATGTAAGCTGCCTTGAGCCCTTTGTAGGAAAAAGGTAGGATATAAATCGAAAAATAAATAAATAAATAAATAAATAAAAGGGGAGATTCAAATATAATAAAACCAAGTAAATAAATATATATAAATCCAAGCCACTGTCCAACAAGCATGGGTGCCTAGGAAATGTTAGGAGCTGGAAGACTTTTTTAGTCTAAACATGTGAATGATTGTATCCTTAGCCAGAGAAGTCTAAATGGATGAAAGAACATTCCCAAATCTCTTCATGTACAAGTGGGTCCTTCAATTTCACATTTGCTTTTGTTTGTTTGTTTGTTTGTTTTTCTTGTTGCAGGAAAGGAATCTCTGCATACTCAGAGGCATTGCCCTGAGAATGTCATCCTTTTTTCTAAACTTGCTAATTCTTGCTCTTAGTTTTCAAAAGTTGAGCAGGACTGTCAAGGACATTCGAAGGGCATTCCTCCATTGGCTCACCATAGGTCAGATACAACTTCATGGCCTGTAGCAACAACTTTAACTCTCCTTCAGTCATTTTCTGGATTAACTTTTTTTAATTTTCTAGAGCCATTTGGATTTGCAAATGCTGGAAAGCATTATTAATAATAGAATGCTACTATTTACAAATTATATGATTGGCCTATTTTTGGATGTTGTTGATCCAATGCATTTGAGGAACAGGCGATCAAATCTTCCCTGAGGGTTCCTATTTCCATTGCCATGGTCTCAATTCTGTCCCCAGTGATCCTAGTGGAAAATACCAAATGGTATTTGGTGGAAAAGTGGAAATAACTCCTTTAAGGTATGTATCTTATTATTTTTGGCCCCAGTTCTTCAATTTTGACTTCACCTTTTTTGCCTTTGTCTCTGCTTTCATCAATGCAATACTGGAGAGCTTCTCCTAAACCGAATTCAGCATTCAAGCTAAACAAGGCTTCCCACCTCTGCTGTAATTTCCAGAAGTCCGAAGGCATTCCTGCTATTATAGATTGTAAGCTATTTAGTTTACCATGAGGTTGGAACACATCCAAAATGGGTCTGGGAAAATCTGGGCTTTGCTCAATTTTCAGCCTCTAATACATCTGAGAACAGTTTCACTCGTTAAACAGATTAGCTCTTAACATGTAGCTGGTTCATAAACATATTCCATCCATCTCTGTCTCCATCTGCATATTTTCTACAATATTCTTTTTAGTGCTAAAAGCCAGGAAGCAAAACATTTCTATCTCTATTTACATCCCCTCCTCCTGCTGTGCTCCTTTAAGTCCAGTTAAACATTTGTTAGTTTAATGGGTTCCAAAGATGGCATTGACAGGAGAGAAGGTGGCCAGGACCACTTCTGCACAGCAGAATCTGTAGCCCATTCTTTTAAAGTCAGATTTGGCTACATTGAGGCATCCCTTAGCTGCATCATGCCTGGATTCCTGTACAGATTATTGCATGGGGCATTCTGTTCCTATTACAACAAGTATGTGTCAGTTGCATTGACAACCCATTATTTTCAACTGGTTGGTGTTGACCTTGAAAGCCTGAAGCATGAAGGAATCCCCATGCTAGGAATCCCCATTCAACACCCACCAGGGGTGTTGAATCTCTTTCAGGTCAAGGGCTGGGTTCCATTTGAAGGATCTCTTGGGTACTGCATACCAGTAAACAGCAGGGAGAAATGCAAAACGAAGAGGCCAAAAATGCCAAACATGCCAGAATATTTCAGTTTACAGCACCTGTTTGGGTTAGGAGAATATCTCAACCTTGTAGAATGAGGGAAAATCTCCACAAAAGCCCAGAAATCTGTTGGCAGCTAAAGGAAAGGGTAGTGACCGCCCGATGAAAGCGTAAGGCTGGATGGGGACCCCAGGTGGACCCTTGAGTCTGAGGCTCAATGCCTTCGGCCTTTTCCCATATGAATGTATTCATGATGTTTGCCCATCATGATGGCTATACATCCATACCAGCTGGTGGTGTGTGCCTGAATACCTATCGCCAGGCAAAAGCAGTAGGAGAGCATCCTTGCCTTGTGTTCTGGTGCTGGACATCTTACATGAATTGATTTAGTCACTGTGGGAAAATGGGAGCTGGTCAGGATAGGCCTTTGGTCTGTTCCATTAGGCTCTTGCATTCCTCGACTGCCCAGGCATCAAGATCAACCTGAAAGACCCTGATCTCTGGCTTGTCGGCAAAATCATAAAATTGCTGGGTACCATTGCTGGGTGGTATTGGAATAACAGCCATGGGGAAGATTGTGTAGAACAAGGAAAGATCCATTCTTTCTTTCATTGCATGTCCCAGCAAAAAACCAACTCTGAAATGAATTTTTGCATTATAATCAGTGCTTCCATTGGTGACACCATTTTCCTCCAATGGCATGGCAAAAGCTGGGTAGCAGATCAACAGAAGGCCCTGGGTTAAATCCTACAGCTGTAATTGCAGAGGAAATGAAAGACCTTGGAGAGCAATCTTGGAAGATCCTTGGGTAGGTAGTCTAATGGCATGACAGAATAAGTTGTGATAACCAACCTTTTAGGGTTGTGGGCATATTTGTAACATTTAGACTTTATTATGGAAACTCAGACCATGGCTGCCAATTAAGACAAATTAAATTCCCACTATTGTTAGCTGCCTTGAGTACCGGTTTCATGGTAGAATGGCAAAGTATAAATCAAGTAGAGAAAATGGCTACTGTGTCAGGCAAAACTGGTCACAAAACAAGTATAAAGTGACTTTATGTGCACATGGACCTTTGGGACTGTCATTTTTTGTGTGCCTGTGTGAGTGCATGTTTAAAAAATGGACACAAAACTCTAAGAAAGAAAGGAGAAAAAAAACTTTTATACTTGTTATGGACTCTGTCAATGCCTGTAGCTTTTTGACCTCTACTATTGTACTGGTAACCTCACTATGAAGCTCAGAAAGCCAGTTCTTAGATGAATCCCCTGATGCCTCAATTCATACAGTTGACAAAAGGCACTGTGCAAACAAACAGATTGGAAGCTGCATTCTGGGGAAAAGATCAATAACAGAAGTGTTTTCTTATTTCATGTACAAACATAGCATAGCACATTCCTGTTTACTAATCTCACCAGTATTACTTTAAGTATGCTTTGGTTGAAGAAATAGACTCCTGTCACTTGGAAACAAAGGGACCCTGTCGGGACCCTTCAACACACCAAACTTGCATTGAAGTTGGCTCGAAACAGCATGTTAGGTAGAATTTATATCCAAGGGATTGCTCTCTCTTACGTCCAGCCTATGGTTCACCAAAAATTGCAAAATAAGCTTTGGAAGACAAAAAAGACATAGAGATCAAAATCTACTCAATCCTTATAATCAACTGGTAACTAATACTATCACACCATCAAACCATATTTTATTTGAATATTAATAAATTATAAAAGTAAAATATAGGTTGGCTTCTGTATGCTCCCCTTTTGCATGTAAAAAGAAGAGGGCACAAAAAAGAACCAGTGTGGTGTTGTGGAGAGAGTGTTAAACTGGGGACAGTTCTAATATCTGGGTTCTAATCCCCACTTGGCCATGGAGCCAAGAGAGTTAAAGCCCTTCAAAATGCTTGGAGATTATTTGAGATCACAATAATAAAAGTACAGGTGGTGTGCTAAGGCAGGAAAGGTAGCACAAACTGCAAAAGGTCATCAGCATGGGTAACAAGTAGAGTAAAATAAGCTATTGCATAGACGAAGGCTTCCTTTAAGAAATGGAAAGACTGTCCAAATCTGGCAAACAAAGAGAGCGCACGTTTTCACAAGGGAGATTCCAGGAGTCAATAAGAGAAGCAAAGACAGTTTGAAGAGCTTATTGCTAACTACATCAATGCCAAAAATAGAGAATTCCTTAAATATATCAGAAGAAACCAACTAGGGAAGCAGTTGGACAATTGGATGTTAATGAAATCAAAAGAGCACTAAAAAGGATAAGAAGTTTGCAGAGAAGTTGAATGAGCCACACCCCCACACCCCCAATATGTCTTACAGAAGACAATGCAGAACAAAAACCTGTTTCTGAGCTCATATATTCAGGAAGGGAGTCAGGGGAATTAAGGCAGATTGTCATGACAAAAGATAACGTTCTCAACCTTATTGACAAAAATAAATTTAATCAATCAATCACAATACCAGATGCTATCCATTCCAGATTTCATAAAGTGCTCAAATATGAATTTGATAATCTTTTCCACAAATATATTTGATTCTAACATCAGCCTTTGTACCACAAAACTGGAGAATGCCCAATGTGGCACAGTTTTTAAAAAATCTGAGGATTCATGGGCTGGTTAGCTTCACATTTCTTCTGGATAAATTGATTGAAAGCATTATTAAAGAAAGAATCAGTAAGCATATATAGGGACGAGGGCTGCTGATAAAGAATTAACATGGCTTCTGCAAAAGCTAAATCCTGTCTCACTAACTTATTAAAAAAATTTGAGAGTGCCAATAAGCATGTGGATAGGGGTGAACTGGCAGACATGGTTTACTTGAAGTTCCAAAGAGTTTTTGGCAAAGTACCTCACCAAGGATTCCTGAGCAAAATTAGCAGTCATGGAATGGGGGTTGGGCTTGGGCTTAGGGATCAGTAACTACTTAAAGAGCAGAAAATGGAAAGCAGGAATCAGGAATGACTTGTCATTTCTCCCAATGGTAGTTGTAAGGAGTCCCAAAGAGTTCTGCATTAAGTCCACTGCTTTTCAACCTATCCATAAATGATCTGAAACTAGTATTATTATTATTATTATTATTATTATTATTATTATTATTATTATTATTATAACATTTCTATGCCGCCCCTTGCCGAAACCTCGGGGCGGCTTACAACATGATAAAATACATTGAAATACAATAGTACATAATAAATTACCATTAAATATAACAATACAAAAAATACATTGATTTACAAATACAAAATTAAAATTATCAGTATAAAATAAAAATATAGGAGGAGAAAGAGAAGGAAGAAGAAGTTGCCCAGGCCAGATCATATGTTTTAACAATTGAAATGATGTTTAAATAAAAAGGTCTTTACCTGGCGCCGAAAAACCAGTAACGACGGTGCCAGGCGGACCTCTTTGGGGAGTGAATTCCATAGGTTGGGCGCCACTGCAGAGAAAGCCCTCCTCCGGGTACTTACTCTCCTAATTTCTTTCATGGAGGGTTCCCGGAGAAGGGACTCTCCCGCAGATCTCAAAGGGCGGTCGGGCATATACGGACGTAAGCGCTCGTTCAGGTAGCCAGGACCCAAGCCGTTTAGGGCTTTGTAGGTCATAATCAACACCTTGAATTGGGCCCGGGCTTCAATGGGAAGCCAGTGAAGCTGATGGAGGACTGGAGTCATGTGAGCATAACGCCCCGTCCCCGTCAGCAACCTGGCAGCTCTATTTTGCACCAATTGAAGTGTTCGGACTGTCTTCAGGGGAAGCCCCACGTAAAGTGCGTTACAGAAGTCTAGGCGGGAAGTCACCAGCGCGTGTGTCACCGTCGCCAGGCAGTCGTATTCCAGGTAGGGGCGCAGCTGATTAATCAGCCGAAGCTGAAGGAAGGCGTTCCTTGCTACCGCTGTCACCTGAGCTTCCAAAGAAAGCTCCGGGTCGAGGAGTACTCCTAAGCTGCGGACCTTATCCCTAAGAGGGAGTGTTGCACCATTCAGGACCAGGTCAAATCCACCCTCTCTGAAACCCGATCCGCCAACCAACAGGACCTCCGTCTTGTCTGGGTTGAGTTTCAGTTTATTGGCCCTCATCCATTCCCTTACCTCGGCCAAGCACCGGTTCAGCACAGCCACTGCCTCACCTGGATTAGTGGAGAATGAGAGGTAAAGCTGGGTATCATCAGCGTATTGATGATTCCGCAGCCCACACCTCCTGATGACCTCTCCCAGCGGTTTCATATAGATGTTAAATAGCAGAGGGGATAGAATGGAGCCCTGTGGTACCCCATGGCATAGCTGCCATGACGTAGAGACATGGTCCCCCAGCACTACCTTCTGGAATCGACCGTCGAGATAGGAGCGGAACCACTGCAAAGCAGTGCCTCCAACCCCCAATCCCGCAAGTCTATCCAGAAGGATACCATGGTCGATGGTATCGAAAGCCGCCGAGAGGTCCAGAAGAACCAACAGGGATGTACTCCCCCTGTCCTTCTCCCTGCACAGGTCGTCGTACAGGGCGACCAAGGCAGATTCAGTACTGTACCCGGGTCTGAAGCCGGACTGAAAAGGATCCAGTGAAGTGACCAAGTTTGATAGCTCCATTTAATTTAGGTTGGTTAAAATCAAAAGGGATGTTAAGGAGCTCCAAAGGTATCTGTCAAAGCTGGGAGAATGGGCATCAAAATGGCAGATGCAATTCAAAGGAAGCACGTGTAAAGTAATTCACAGTGGGCAAACATTCCAGCTTCAAGTGTAGGCTCCAGCTGGATGGATCCTGTGTACAGCTCCTTGGAGTGCAGCATTCAAGAGCTCTTTCCAAATCTGCATTCAGTCTTTTGAGTGAAAGAGGTTCTCCACCCTAGCAACATCTCTCTGCAGCTATTTTAGTGGAATGGTCCACTAAACTATATTGGGCACATCTTAGAGAAATTTTCTTCTACTACCTCCACTGTGAGGCTGTCACAAAACTCCTGCATTCTCTGTAGAAGCCCATAATATCCATGTGTTCTGCATCAGGGTTTGCTAAATTTGTGAGGAGGGGAAAAACACTCACAGTTGCTAAGAAAAGTTGACATAAATATCTACTTATGAAAGGAGGGATGGTGAAAGCTTTTTTACACAAGCCTGTTAATCAGGTTTTAATCAACTGCATCTACTTTGGGATTCATCACAGAACTGAGATCTGACCACTACAGGAAGACAGATTCTTTTTCTACTTTCCCACTACATAACCTTTAGATGTCCCCATGGTATAGCGGAAAATCACAAACACAAAAGTGAAACCACGTGGTTTCTTTGACTTCTACAAAAAGTGTCACCTATTCCTTGCAAAAACAAAAAGAAGCAAACAAGCATAATCAAAAATGTTCTTTATACACAGGATCAAAACTGGAGGGCCTGTTCACCAAAAGAACATGTAAGCAAGTGTGAGAAGAGAATGACAAGAACATTACAAATATGTCAAGTAGGAAAGCCCTGAGGCATAGCCTCTAGATGTTGACTAAAAGTACTGTTTCTTTCTGTTGCTCTCTCAGCAAATTTTGCAATTTATTTGCAGAAGTTCCATCATTAACCATGGAGGTTGGAGAGAGTTGTTTGTGAGGTAGATATTTTGAGAGTCCTTTTGGAATATTTGTCATGGAATGTAAGTTTAATAATAAATAAATAAATGTTCTAGATGTGAGTGGCATAGTGGTTAGAGTTAGACCTTGGGACCCAGGGGAGACAGATTGTAGTTCCCATTCAGCCATGAAGCTCACTGGATGAAGCTCATTGGCTCTTAGCCTAACCTTCACAGATCGTTTGTTTTGGAATGGAAAGGAGAATGATTTTCCAGATCTATCAGTTAAGCTTTTTACCCTCTGTGCTGTGCATATTTTCTCTCTTTCTCTCTTCTTTCTCTTTTTCTCTTTCTCCATTTCTCTCTTTTACCCTTTAGTTCTTTCACTATTTTGCTCATGAAAGATTGGAGTGCCAAGCAGTTAAGTAGGTGGGCTTCATGGAACTTCTTGTCCCTCCTCAAACCTCAGTGTGTCTTCCAAGATTCTGCTCACTGGAGCTGATATTTCTGTGAAATGTTGGGTCACAGGACTGAGCTTGACCCAAGGAATACTTTGGGAAGATTTTCACACTCTGCTTTCTGCTAAACTTTTCTTTCATTCCAATGATTTACTGTTGTGACTACTGCTCTTGCTGTTAGTGTGGCCAAAATGGGAGAGTGGACTAGGATACATTGGTCCAATATAGCACACAGAGGCATCTTGGGAAACAAAATGCTTCCTCAGAGATGCTGGGCCCACACTGCTCAAAGTATGCAGTAACAGCAATGGAAAAGAAAGCCTTCTGACCATGACTAGTAAAATGCATGGGTGCATCTTGCATCAGAAGCTACTGGGGTGCAGGGTATTGCTGAGTGCATGAATACAACAGACCACTGGTCATGATGAATCTTCACCAATGCGCAAGGAAAGGAAACACTATGAAATACGATGTGGAACAAGCACAGTGATTATTTTGGAAACAGACTGATTAGGGCCCAAGTCCATACACCCCAACTATGCAAACTCCAGTGCTTTGGCATCAATAACTCCCACAAATAAGCAAGCAAGGGCACAATCCAATGGATTATGTTCTCAGTGTTCATACACCTCTGAACACAGAAGCTTATGAGCATCCAGAAAAGTGAAGAGCCACAAGGAAGTTCTCTGCTCTTCTCTCCTCCTACAGCAAGTCATTGAATGTCTAGTTGAGGCTGTCTCTTGTCTTTCCCCCTCCCCACCCTCTGTACCACCTCTTGAAAGTCAGCTTTCCAAATGTAGGGAAGTACCTGGCATGCTTCTCCCCATACCAGCTGTGAGTGGCAAGAATGGAGTAAGAGCATGTTTCTCAAATCAGAGCTTGGAATTCAAAATATTTGGTGGCCAGTAGATGCAATCCAGAGGCCATAAGAATTGCTCTACAATGGGCTGATAGATAGATATATATCCCCCAGGGGAGGGAAATGATGGAATATACTGCTTTATAAATAAGTATAAATGGCATGTAATTCTGGTTTTCAAGATGCAGCAGTAAACTGTAAAAAGACAGCAATAATGTAGCCATTCACAGGAACCAAATGTTTACATTGCACATCATAACACAACTCTGCATGTCTTTCCAAGGTCAGAGGAGGCATCTGCTATTTTGACACGGCATAGGTTCAGAAGACACTCTGAAAGAAGCACACTCTGAAGGACAGACTATGAGGAAACAGCTGAAGTTTACAGAAAGACCATATGAATCAAGTGTAATAGATTCTCCTTCATATTCAGGATGAAGTCCTAGAAGCAGCTTGAGCACAAAAAAAAGAATGTGAGAGAGAGAGTGTGTGTGTTCATGAACCTTCTGCAGCTGAAACTAATCTTTTTTTATGTTCTCTTAAAACTAGGCAAACTCCAGGGCTATTTTGCTTGAGTGTGTGTGCATGCGCATGCATGCACACGTGTGTACACACACACACACACACACACTCCTTATCCATACCAGAGAATGAAACACCTCTTTATACCACTCCAAAGCAATCCATTAAAATGCTTTGTTTCAGAAGGTCAGTGAAAGGAATCTTCCTCACTTCCCAAAAGCAAACACTTTCTTAAGTCTGCAGAGCATCTTGGCAACCTCTGTTAATAGCTTGAAAGTTAAAAGACTTTGTAATTCTTTTCCTTTGATAGCTTGACACAACACTTCTATTCAATGTGAAGGACCTAAAGATTTCAGAATAATTTGGGTGTCAAAGATAGATAGCTCACTTCAAATGCATGTCCTATTTCACAGTTTAAATCAATGGGAATTTTACATGATTTGCTACCATGAATGTGATTTGAAAAGCATGTCTTTGCTCTCATCTCCTTTCCCAATGGTATTGATACAGGCATTTTGTGCATTACGGCTTTTTGTTTAGCTCTATTGTAAGCATGTCGCAAACAAGTATAGTTAATCATATTATATTATGTGTGAGGTAGCTGCTATCAGATCACAGGTGTTATCTGAGTTTAACCAATGTTATCTGGAACTAGCTGTAGAGATCATATTTCCTTCCCACTGCCCTGAAAAATCTTCACTGGCTGCTAGTCTAAGCTTGCGCATCTCCAGGTGTTACTGCTGATTACAGACAGATGCTCTTTCCGAACTTGAAAATTACCAAGGTTTCTTTAAATTGAGGAACAAACAATGGAAGAACATGGGTATTTTTTCTGGCACAAGTGAATGATATGGAAAAGAGTTTCATAATACTGATCTCTAGAAATGCACAAACCTTTCCCATTTACTTCCTCCCACATTTACATTTTTGTAAACTCAGGGAATGCCTTTACTTTTAATGAAGGAATTGGCAAATTTTGGTAAGTTATTCTCAAAAATTGAACCAAATCATATTCTCACCCACCCCTAAATAAACAGTTGGGGGAAGGGGAACTGGTGAGAATGGCGAGTCCAGAGGAGGAAAAGTTACCCACTCACTACAGGTAAAAGAATAATTAAGATTCTCTGAATTCTATCTCGGTATTTGGTTGACCTGTTTCCAATTCCAAATTGCCTTCTAGTGCAAGTACATGCAAATAGGATTTTTTTTAAAGACTAAGAATTTTTTGTGAATACCCAAATATTTATTTTCCTCTGCACTGTCTAAACTGAACATTTTCAAAGGGCACATTTTTCTAAATCATACACTTTGTGAACAAGCACTGCAAGCTTAGAAACGTGTGAATCTTGCTTGCAACATGCGTTCACATCAAGAGTGTGAATGAGACAAACTGTGGTTTAGAGCAAGTGGAAATGAAATGCCAACACATCCTTGCTTCTCACCATTTGCATTTCCTACTCTGCTATGCCGTTCACCTGCCCATGTTGGGGTGGCTTCGGGCCTCATCATAAGCCACATTTTCCACAGGTGCTGGATCTTATTTTACATTCGGAGCTGTAGAAGAACTTCTCAGGGGAATGATGTTCAATTTGTAACACAGCTGAGCATTACGGCCAAGGCAAATTTGTATTCGGAGCCAGGTAATTACAAAGTTCGCCAACATCACTATTTGATAGGTGATAGGCATTTCTCTGAGGAAAACATCTATCAGTAGTAATGTACAAAGTCAAATAGGGAGAGGGAGGGATGGAGAAAACTATTCAAACATACTCAGATTATTCTTTACCTCACATTCAGATTAATTTTTTGGATAAAACTGTGAGTTCATAGCCTGCCTTCTATTTTTCACTCTCAGAGAAGGAGAGAGGAAAAACCATAGTTTTGCTAGATGCCCATTTTAGTTGTGAATGTTACTGAAACGGATGGGAATTATTTGGACATTCTGCGGGGGTGGGATAAGTAGATTGCAGAGTCCAAAGGAGCACCCAGGTGGGTTTGCATATTATCTCAGCTCCATGGCAGTCTTTCTCTTTGGCCTTGCAGACCTTTTGTCCCTCTCAGCAAGAATATGCAAATGTGTCCCAGCTCCGACAGGAATTTTGCCTGATAATTAGAGTTGTGCTCTCAACCAAGAGAGATAAAACAGAGACATAGAAGCCCAAGATGAGAGATGAATTGCTGGGTGGTGTTTTTTCAGAATGAAGGTGGGGCAATCAATGCAGGAATGGGCCCCACAGACCTTGCTTCCTAAGCACATGCGTTGGATGGGTCAGAAAGAAGGGGCTCAGCTTGGCTTTTCCTCTGACATGAGGTAATACATTGCAAGGCATAATAAGCACTGTAAGTGATGCCACATTCAAAGGTTGAATTTGTCTCCCTACAGCGACACAGCCAGTCAATGGCTCTTTATCTGTGGCTTCTGCCAATTTGTTCTAGTTCCTTGATTGAGAGTCAAACCTAACATTGAATCAACATGTGGAGCAGACCTCTCTCTCTCTCTCTCTCTCTCTCTCTCTCTCTCTCTCTCTCTCTCTCTCTCTGTCTCCCCACCTCCTGATTTATAGGAACAGAACCTAAAGTCTCTGATACACATGAAACAGGTAAGGGCCCCCTCTGCCCACTGAGACCACTGGGACCAAATACATCAGGTTTCCAATTAAGAACAGTTCAAACAATAGCAAAACAAAACAAAGTCACTGACTCTTTACCCAAACCAGAATCAGAATGTTGGAGCTTTGTCTGTCTGTCTGTCTGTCTGTCTATCTATCTATCTATATCCTGCCTTTTTCCTACAAAGGGCTCAAGGCAGCTTACATCATTATCCTCCTCCATCGTATCCCCAAAACAACAACCCTTTGAGGTAGGTTGGGCTAAGAGTCTGTGACTGGCCCAAAGTTACCTGTTGGCTACATGGCTGAGCAAGGACTAGAACCCAGATCCTCTGAATCCCAGTCCCATGCTCTTAACCACGACACCACAGTGGCTCTCTCTTCATTCTCTTCAAGGGCTCAGCCTAGGCAGGGATTGAGATGAAATGTGGAGAGCTGTTTCTCAACATGGAATGGACAGATTTGTCCCTGTAGAAGACACCACGCTAGGAATATGGCAAAGCCTGACCTTTGAAAGATTTCTCTTCCCATGATGAAATAAATTTCCATTGCTGTGTCTCATTCTTGGAGTGTTCTTTGATGTGCTGTTGTGGTGTTTTTGTGCTCACATGATCACTGCTAAGCAGCTCTTGCTGATTTGAGGAAATCATATAGATTGGATTACCACTCCGCATCTGTCCTGTGCTCACACAGCTGCCCGTAGGAAATTCACAACCAGAGTATGAGTACAATGTTCTCCCATGTTCCCCAGCAAGTGGGGTATGTAGTCAGACTGCCTCTGATGCTGGATTGTGGCTAATGCTGATGTACCAACAAAGGTTCACTGGAATTAAATATCACCACTGGATATTGTTGGACTCCAACTCTCATCAACCCTTTACAAATGGTAAGGGCTGATGTGAGTTGTGGTACAACTGCATGTGGAAAGCCATGGTTTTCTGAACCCTGATATGCAGTTTAACATAACATTCATGTTTCCCTTCTTTCTTTCACTTCTTATTCAGCCTAAGCATACAGGCACACATGAAATGGGAGGAAAAAAGGAAGACAGTGTTTATTACTAATGTGGCACGTTCATATTGCTTTACCTTTTTTTATCTAGGCCATTTGAACCTGCCCAAACCAGTTTCAGGCAGTTGAAATACATTCAGAATAGTTCAAATTACTCCATTGTTGCTTCAGACTGTTCTAGCCCGTCTCTGAATTACTATCAAGTATCAACCAGTTTCAATTGGTTTGATACAAATGAAAAGGAAATAGGCTTATAAAGAAACAAAAGACTCATTTAAAATTCTATTCTCAGCCAAAGTTGGAAATCATTGCCCAAACATTTCTAAGAAAGAATTCAGTTATCCCCTGTAGAGTTATTAAGAAGGGGCTACATTCAGCCATTCAAGTGAAAAGTACAGGATTTTTAAATCCTGCTTTAGTGCAAATCTTGGTGCATCCTTATCTACAAAGCAGACATAACCACCTCCATAATTAGAAGCAATATTTTGGTGTTGCAAAATATGTGGGATGTTTAGACAGTATGAACAAAAGGGATGTCATGGTAATCATATCTGAAGATGTCCTCCATAAACAGACCTGTTAGTCCAGCCTGTTATTCCATGATCAGACTGTAAGACCTGCTTTAGCTCAAAGTAATAGGCTCCATATATGCTAGTCTGTTCCCCACATCCTGCAACTATAGGAAGGAGGATATGCCACTGGGATCACCAGTGCGATTGCCAGGGTATCCATATGTACATAAGTCTTTTCCTTCATCCCCATCATGTTGTCTGTCACTGATGATGATTAAAACTGTCAAAATGATTTCATTTGTTTGTTCATTCATTCATCCATTCATTTGCTCATTCATTCATTCATTTTTAAGTAACTGAGTGGCTCACACACTGGAAAACAAAATTCCAGCCTCGCAGCACTAGGCCATCTTCATTTTTCCAAGAAAGTTCTGGCAACCCAAAACTTAAAACAGAAAATAAAGGATGGTGGGTGATGCAACTTGAGGGTGATGAAGATAGTGATGATTTTAAGCATGCTCGGATGCCCAAGGAGCAACGAGTGTAAACTGGATGGCAAAGAGCATTCTAGGGGCTACAAGGTAGTTGGAAAAAGGTGTAAAAGGTGTTTGGCTAGTTGGGTTTGTTAGGAGGGATGGACAAGAAGTTTGTCCAAAACATGTGAACCTATCCTCTTTGCCATCCTGAATGTGAGTGTGAGTGTAAGCATAAGACCAGCAAAAATGTTCACAATTTTTAAGCAGCTGTTTGCAAAATTTGTTTGCACTTGATTTGTGCTCTTTGCTTGCTTTGTGCAAATTTCCAAATTTGTGCAATCTAGAAAGTCAGCCAGACTTTTATCTGTGGTGGCAAATAGACACAACTTTTATGTTTGCCTGCTGTTCGTTTTGCACACTTTTCCGATCCACACAAAAGGATCAGCAATTGCATCCATGAATGGAAACTTAGTGTGGGATGAGCTGTTCCTCACAGAATCTTTGTGAGCTTCAACATCACTTATTCACCCACCCCATGGACAGGTCCATGAGTTGAGAAAGGATGCCTTTCTTTTAATGCACTGTGTCATCAGGTCTCTGCTTTAGTGTGATGTTTTCTGTGCTCTGTTGTTTCTCTGAGCAACATCGGTTGGCCTTCTTTGAATGTTTCTTTTTATTATGCTTTGTGGGGCAAATACGTGTTGCTTAGATCTCATCTTTGCATTGCACTTGATTTGTTGGCTGAGTCATTTCTCTCTGACCCTAACAGGGTACTGTCTGCAAAATGGGAGCTGGATGGGTGCAGAAAACTTGGCATTCCCCCACGCAAAAGGGCGGTATATTTTGGCGCTCAGGTACTGCCTCATTTTGTTCTTGGCCATGCCATTTTACATTTTACATGGAAAAATGGCCATGGATGAAGGACTTACCAATACTTTCAACTTTTGGACACCAGTTTATGTTCACCAGCCACCATCACCTTCTCCTCCTCTATTTCACCCATCCACACCATCTCCACTCCCCAAAAATGTTTCTTTGAGAGGATATCACCAACAATGAAAGTGGAACCGATACCTGACTGAAATGTAATGATCAGCCACTGATCCCTTAGTTTGGATTGGGACATGATGCCAAGATTATAAAAAGTGTGTGTGTGTGGGGGGGGGATGCATGTAACTATTCTTTACTTTTCTAACAACTGAAATGCTACAAATGGCACATGATCATCTTGGAAAGATTGATATCTTTATTTTAGAATTGGCTCATCCTGCTATAGTCTCCTAATTAGCACAGTCCTTGTGGGTGCATATTAATGAGCCAATCGACATGTACTTGCAAGGATTTCATCATCCTAATGTCATATATTTAAAAAGTATCTAGACTAAAATGCTTTGTGAATAATGCAACAGGGTTTAACTGTGCTTCGTTTTGTGATGCTCCACAAAGATCCAGAACTAGTGGGCAGAATTCTCAGACAGCCGCCAGGATCCAAACCCTCCCAGGGCTCACCACTGAAGATTATGCTAGGCTATTGAAAACAAGAAAAATAACTTCCAGCTCCAAGCAATGGTCCACTTTATTTTGGGCAATAGTCTGGCAGATAACTCAACTACCAGGATATTGTGTGTGAGAAAAAGGTCACTGATGGGACAAGCTTCTGGCAGAAGCAAGTTCAGCCTTCCATGGTCCTAACAACTCCTAGATAGGGATGTCAAAGAATCCTGTAATGGACTCCAGTGCATGGGAATTTCTACAAATCCAGACCACAGACTTTGCAGTGGACCAAATTTTCCTGAATCATGTAGTTCCCATGGTCCTGCAGATCATTCCTTCATGCTTGCATTCATTCCTCTCTTGCATTCATTCATTTAATTTTAGGGAAGGTTAGGCATAGAAAAAATATGAAATTTCAAGCAATAAAAATACTGGCTGAAAATGGGGTTTTCCTCCACAGGGGAACATGTAAAAATAAGCACCCAGGGAGATCTGCACGTTTTCAAATGTGGTATTTTGTGCAAGTGTGAATTTGCCAAATTCATTTGCATAACATCCAGTACCATGAATGAGCAGATGAAGAAATGGAAGACTTCTTCCATTTGAATTGCTCCTATATAGCTCAAAAGAAAAGCTGAAGTGAATGAAGATCCCCAGTGATATAAAAGCCACCCACCTTCCCCACTGGCAGGATCATTCTCAATTTGTTTTCCAGATCATTTTAGATGGCCTGACTACTCAGATTCAGGTCAGTAAGCCTTCCCACAGGCTGTGGAGCTCTTGAAGATTGCTCTCTTAGGACTCATCCACAACCATTAAGTATCTTTTTGAGAGTGTTCTTTTCTGGTAGCTAGCTTTTTATACTTGGTTGATGTTACAAATTATATTGGATTTGTTCGTGCATTTGAGTAATGAGGTACTCGTTCTCATCAGAAAGCAATTTATGCCAATGATACAAATTTCAAAGTGATTTGTAGAGTTAAATTAATGAATCCTATTTTGGGATGATTGGTAGGGTGATTTTTCATCCAGTTTTATGTAAATTCAATGGTAAGGTAGCTGGTGTTTGCATAGTACAATAAAACTGCATGTGTACGCCACAAATGTAATTAAATCACTTGTCGAAGCAAAGCTCATATGCATGCTCTGTTGATGAAACTCTTTTAAAAGTTCAGATTGTATTTTTTTATTACAGCCCCGATTTCATCCATTTAATAGTGGCAAACCTTCATTATTATACAAGGAGTTGAAAATGAAGCATGGACTATCCCCCCGGAGTCAAAGAGGTATACACAGGAAGGAATTAACAAAACATTCAATGGAGTCTTTTTTCACCCATGAGCCCCCTCTTGAATAACCTAAGGACCTGACCCCTGGAAGTAGAGGAATAATTCAGTAATACGTTAAGCTGAATGTGAACACTGTGGACATGGGTGTGCTAATTTTCCAAAACCTTAGCTAGGCTCAGAGTTCTCTTTCTATGAGTTCTCTTTCTTCTTGGAAGATACATTCAAGGAGAATACATTCTGATACATTCAAGGAGAAGGAAACTCATTCACCTCTGTATAATGCTTTCATATACTATGTAAGTCTATTGACCCAACTCTCCTAATATCATTTGATCTGGCTGATAGAGGCTTGCCAGGGATAAGATAATGCTTCATATATGTAACTAAGATTTCTACCTACATCTTTCCTCTGTCCCTTCTCTCCTTGTTCTAGGTAGCCAAGTTAGTTAGTTTATACAGGGCAGTCTTATGTTTGAAGGGCTGTCTGACATGATTCCAGCTTAAATATAGAGATACAGAAAAGGAAAAGGGGGCGTTGACAAAACCCATCAGCATTTAAACACCAGGATAGTGGACTGAAGGGCCGCCCAAAAGTTCATCTCTCTATCTCCCAAGAAGGATTTCTACTTAAATGATAGTAAAAAAATTCTTAATGTCCATATCCACATATGAATTACATATGCAGACGTAATGCAAGCCTGTCCTTTTTGGCAGCCACCCTCCTCCTTCTCTTCTTCTTTGGTAATATTTGGTTGTTGTTGTTAGTCACGAAGTCATGTCCAACCCATCGCGACCCCATGGATAACATTCCTCCAGGCCTTCCTATCCTCCACCATCCCCTGGAGTCCACTTAAGCTCACACCAACTGCTTCAGTGACTCCATTTAGCCACCTCATCCTCTGCCCTTCCCTTCTTCTTTTGCCCTCAGTTGTCCCCAGCATTAGGCTCTTCTCCAGGGAGTCCTTCCTTCCCATTAGGTGGCCAAAGTATTTGAGTTTCATCTTCAGGATCTGGCCTTCTAAAGAGCAGTCAGGGTTGATCTCCTCTAGGACTGACCGGTTTGATCGCCTTGCAGTCCAAGGGACTCACAGGAGTCTCCTCCAGCACCACAATTCAAAGGCCTCAGTCCTTCGGTGCTCAGCCTTCCTTATGGTCCAGCTTTCACAGCCATACATTGCAACTGGGAAAACAATAGCCTTGACTATACACACTTTTGTTGGCAGGGTGATGTCTCTGCTTTTTAGTATACTGTCTAGATTTGCCATAGCTTTCCTCCCCAGGAGCAAGCGTCTTTTAATTTCTCAGCTGCAGTCCCTGTCTGCAGTGATCTTGGAGCCCAGGAAAATAATCAAGTCAATGAAGCAGAAGTAGATGTTTTTCTGGAACCCCCTAGCTTTCTCCATGATCTAGCGTATGCTGGCAATTCGATCTCTAGTTCCTCTCCCTCTGTTAAATCCTGCCTGTACTTCTGGTAGTTCTCGGTCCACATACTGCTGGAGTCTAGCTTGTAGGATTTTGAGCATAACTTTGCTAGCATGTGAAATGAGTGCAATGGTGCGGTAGTTTGAACATTCTTTGGCATTGCCCTACTTTGAGATCGAAATGTAAACTGACCTTTTCCAATCCTGTGGCCACTGTTGAGTTTTCTAAATTTGCTGGCATATTGATTGTAGCACTTTTACTGCATCATCTTTTAAGATTTTGAATAGCTCAGCTGGAATACTGTCAGCTCCACTAGCTTTGTTGCTGCTCAGACCTCCTAAGGCTCATTTGACTTCACATTCCAGGATGTCTAGCTTGAGGTCAGTGACCACCCCATCGTGGTTATCAGGGACATTAAGCTCTTTCCTGTATAGTTCTTCTGTGTAATCTTGCCACCTTTTCTTAATCTCTTCTGCCTCTGTTAGGTCCCTGCCATTTTGGTCCTTTATCATACCCATCCTTGCATGAAATGTTCCCTTCATATCTCCAATTTTCTTGAAGAGATCTCTGGTCTTCCCTATTCTATTGTTTTCTTCTATTTCTTTATTTCTTTGCACTGTTCATTGAAGAAGGCATTCTTATCTCTTCTGGTTGTTCTCTGGAATTCTGCATTCAATTGGGTGTATATTTCTCTTTCTCCCTTGCCTTTCACTTCCCTTCTTTCCACAGCTATTTGAAAAGCTTCCTCAGACAGTAATTTTGCTTTCTTGCATTTCTTTTTCTTTGGGATGGTTTTAGTTGCTACCTCTTGTACAATGTTGTGAACCTCTGTCCATAGTTCTTCAGGCACTCTGTCTATCAGATCTAATTCCTTAAATCTATTTGTCATCTCTACTGTATATTAATCAGTAATATGATTTAGGTTATACCTGAGTGGCCTAGTGCTTTTCCCTACTTTCTTCAATTTAAGCCTAAATTTTGCAACAAGACGTTCATGATCTGAGCCACAGTCAGCACCTGGTCTAGTTTTTACTGACTGTATAGAGCTTCTCCATCTTTGGCTGCAGAGCACATAGTCAATCTGATTTCTGTGTTGACCATCTGGTGATGTCCATGTGTAGAGTCGTCTCTTGGGTTGTTGGAAAAGAGTGTTTGCTATGACCATCGTATTCTCTTGACAAAGTTCTACCAGCCTGCGCCCTGCTTCATTTTGTACTCCAAGGCCAAACTTGCCCGTTATTCCGGTTATCTTTTGGCTTCCTACTTTAGCATTCCAATCCCCCATGATGATAAGGACAACATTTTTGGTGTTAATTCTAGAAGGTGTTGTAGGGCTTCATAGAACCAGTCAACTTCAGCCTCTTCAACACCAGTGGTTGGGGCATAGACTTGGACTACTGTGATGTTGAATGGTTTGCCTTGGATTTGAACTGAGATCATTCTGTTATGTTGGAGATTGTATCCCAGTACTGCTTTTCCTACTCTTTGACTATGAAGGCCACTCCATTTCTTCTGAGGGTTTTTTGCCCGCACTAGTATACCTGACGGTCATCTGAATTAAATTCACCCACACCTGTCCATTTTAGTTCACTTATTCCTAAGATATCAGTGTTCAGTCTTGTCATCTCTTGTTTGACCACATCCAGCTTGCCTTGATTCATGGATCTTACATTCCAGGTTCCTATGCAGTATAGATCTTTGCAGCATCGGACTCTCCTTTCACCACCAGACTCATCTGCAACTGAGTGTCCTTTCGGGTTTGCCCCAGTTGCTTCATTCTTTCTGGCGCTACTAGTACTAGCCCTCCGTTCTTCCCCAGTAGCATATTGGACACCTTCTGACCTGAGGGGCTCATCTTCCGGCGTCATATCTTTTTGCCTTTTGGTACTGTCCATGGGGTTTTCATGGCAAGGGTACTGGAGTGGGTTGCCATTTCCTTCTCCAATGGATCAGCTTTTGTCAGAGCTCTCTGCTATGACCTGTCCATCTTGGGTGGCCCTGCATGGCATAGCTTATAGCTTCATTGAGCTACGCAAGCCCCTTCACCACAACAAGGCAGTGATCCATGATGGAGCTTTGGCAATATACTTTTCCCAAAACCATTCACCGTATGACACAGGGCCAAACTGAACTTGGCCTGCCATATGCAACACATCACCAGACTTGTATTAGCTGTCACTACAACCTTTAGCCATTCAAGGCCACATAGTGACTTCATGTGCTGAGCCATACTTGTGCATGGACATTGGAATTATCAACCATACAGCAGAGGTGTCAATTAGATGCATCAGATCAACACCAAAGTGGGCAAGACTGTACCAAAGAGCTGCATACCTAGATTCTGTTTATAGTTGTCAGTGCCTTCTGCTCTCTGTTACCCTGTCCTCAACAGAAAAGGAAGGGTACATCTTAGGCATCTTGGGGGACAGGCATGATGTGCAAGGGAGAGGTTTATGTGCAAGACAGGCAGACTTTCTTCTTCTATCAGGGTCAGGGTTGGGATTACAGTAAGGTAAGCACCAAGGCCCTGAACACTGAGCAATTTCACTGAAATGCTTACCCCTTCCCATAATTTTAGAGTGCAATTTCTTTTCACCTATCCTCACAACAACCAGTCAAATATATAGATAAAAATCAGCCCAGTGCTCATCTAAAGAGACATTCTTTTAAGTTCTAATTTGGTCCTCCTCCACAGTAGATGCAGGTCCCTCTTCCCAACACATATTCTAGCCCCCTGTGTTTACCGTTGAGTCAAAATGAAAAGAAGCATAAATATTGATTTAAATTAATGTTTTTTTGGTCTTCAATTGCAGTAAGTTATGCTGCCAGGATCATTTTCTGCCATGAACATGGGATATATAATTCAAGGGGATTTTGAGAGATCAGACTGAATATTCAAAGGCCTGATTTGTTTTCAAATGAAGCAAGAAGTCACTTACTCATTTATAACTGGAAGGAATCTGTTGCATTTGTATAATGACAGGAGAAGGCAGTGACTAATCAAAATGGAAAGGACTAGAGCAAACCTCATTGCTGGTAAGACGATTTAGGTGCAAGAAGGTCAATGGTTTTTACCAGAAGGCCTGCATTAAGTCCCAGCTATTAAGAATACTCTGTGCTTCTGAAATGTGCATGCAGTGCTTGAAATGAGGAGTGGGGGCAAGTAAGAAAATGGAATGGCTTAATTTCAATATGCGTCCATTGGAATGAACTGAGTCTTTATGTCTACCTAAAAATTGGTGGGATGCCATCACACTCCATCTCATGCATCTTCTGTTCAAGACATAGATCTGCAGATGACTCGCTCTACTTTGGGGACAAAGGCTGGGTTCAGCCAACACATTTATCCATTGTAGTTTTCTACCATCAGTGGTCTGTTTTATTGTCTGAATTTGGACATGGTATTTCATCATGCAAGTTTGTCTTTAGAAACCATGATGAGAAGCAATGGTTTGTCCTATGGTTTATCTGTATCACCATGGCTTGTCATCCTGGTATGCAATTACCACAGAGCCTTCTGCAAAGAGTGGCAGCTGCAGGAGCCACTCTAGCCATTCAATCTCTATGTGAAACCAATGAGCAAAATGCAGGCAACATAAGCAGGGAATGGTGCATCTCAGGATTGAATGTCAGGCATAGTGGCTGATGGAATACATGCCAACACTGGGAGGACTGGGGAGGGAGGCTAAGCATTTGCCCCACTCCAAAAGCCTGGCTAAAATAAAATTGATTCTATAAGATGAAAGTCTGCCCAGTACAGTCATATTCAAAATGTTCTTCAATTTACACGTTCAGATTTTTTAGTGCAACTAAGGCGGGGGCGGGGGCCATGTTTGAAATGAGAAAAGAGGGAAGGATGACTGTCTCTACCCATTTTGCCATGTTATATTATTTTTTTGTGCTCCATCAGAAAGGTACATCTTTGATCAATTGCTTTCATCAGATCATAGTTCCACAAAGTAGACATTATTCTTCATGATTTGGTGGTGTGGCATGAGAGGCTTAAGGATGTGAGTTGCATGAGGTGTACAGACTCCTTAATCTCTCTCTCTCTCTCTCTCTCTCTCTCTCTCTCTCTCTCTCTCTCTCTGTGTGTGTGTGTGTGTGTGTATTTAGTGGGAGGAGGAGCTTGTAAACCTGTTGACTTGAGATTCCTACTAAACTGTTAGGAATTGGTGCTAATCTCTCAGTGGTTCTTCATATGTGCCAGTCTAAATCCCAGAAAAAACATCCATAAGTTCACCATTTGGTGAAGATAAAATAAAGGAAACAATATACTAAGTCAAGGGGCAGAATGCTTTCAATATACTAAGTCAAGGGGCTTCCTTGCTACAGTGATTCTCATTCCTATAACTATTTGGGGGAAAATTAAGAAAAAAATCCTTTCTTTACCACATTGCTACTTAAAGTGAAATGGCTCCTTCTGGCCCATTTCTGCTTGTTGAACAGCTGCTGAGATACTGATGTAAGACCAATATTTTTCCACTGACTGTAGAACTAGTTTTTTGCTGCTATGCAGACACATTTCATCAAAAAGCTGAGGACTTGGTGCACCAGTGCCTTCCTTCATGTGAAGAAGTAATATACAGCATTTATTCAATTCCAAGTCAATTGTCCCTTTTGAAATCAACACTGCCAAATTGTGCAAGTACGTTCTGTTTTAAAAAAAAAGTTTGTTGGAAGCAAAATCCACTAACCTCATGGCAACCATACAAATAATATCAAAGCATATTGATTACTAGTGGGAATATTGCTGAATGGATTACTCAATATAATGTGGTTGAAAATCAACTGTATAAAAATCCCATGTCTTGAACTAGAGTAAATCCTACCATGTTCTAATGATCTCAAGGTCAATTTTATTGTTAAAGATGTTCCCTTTACAGAGTCCTTTGTGCACTCACATTGAATGCTAATGTGAAACCGTTTATTGCTTTTATTTCCTTGAAGGATGAGTAAGAGTTAAAAGATCATAACAATGCAGGTGGGCACCTGAATAGGGTGTCCAAAATACTTCTAAATAAATAAAAAGTGTTCAAAAGAAGAATGGACAGTCTACATAATGGACTACATTCAATTTATTATGGTGATCTTTGTATTATTAAAAAGGACCTAGAAATAACAGGTTTAACAATACTGGCTAATTGAAGCACAGAAAACTACAGTTTACTTAATTTTCTAGCCCACTAACTTTAAGAAGCTTCAAGATTTCACATTTCATTGCTGTGCTGTATAAAATGTATTTCAGGCTTACATTAAAGTTTATTATTATTCTTGGAAGAAAAACATTTCAAGGTTTTGGTTTAGAAAGAGAATCAAAAGGAAGATTGTCTGTAACAGATGATGTGCTATATTGGGAAGTGGAAGAAGAGGCTGTCTTATTTAGATATTTCTATTGGGGCAGATGGGAGCGAAATGGAAGAGGAATGTTGCTCTCAGAGAAGCACATCATGTGGGCTAAAGCACATCCATGGCTTAAGGAGAAGTTTGTTGCTCCATTGTGCACATATTTCCAGAGAAATTATAAAAAGAGAAAATACAAATCCAAAGGAAATGACACATCTTATACAATACATTACATTATGTATTATGGATCTATAATGCATAATTGTATTTGTTACATCTGCTTGTATGAACCATTGAAGTATTTCTGCCTGAACTTTAAAGTCATTGGCAGCTGTCCATCTCAAGCAGTGATGGACAAATCTCTCCATTTTGCTTTCCCTCAACTTGATTTGTTTTAAATCTCCATTTTTTCCAATCCAGATAGAAAAAGGTTGTGAATGTTGATTGATTTTTTTATAGCTGAATTCCTTTCTCCACTTTGGCCTGCCAGGCATTAGGACCCAAATGTCTTTGGCCTGGATTAGTAGTTACAGGGAAAGAAAGAGACTGGATCCAGACCCACCGTTCTCTCTTCCTGACCAAGTGCTGCTGCTACTGGTACTGCTACTGCTCCTGCTATCTGGTGGTGGTGGTGGTTGGGATGAGGAAAAATAGGTCTTTGCCATGCTGTGCCTACAGGTAGTTACACTCCTTTGTATTTGTTTGCATCTCACCCAGTCTCCTCATATGCCCTTTCCATAAAGATGCATGAAGCTTTGCTTTTGGTCTGAAGATCACTCAGAAATGTCCTGTGCACAACTCTCAATGTGAACAAAAACACATGCTCCCCAAACATGCTTGCAAGTCCCCTAACTTGCATTCATCTACACAAAACATGCATTTTTAAACTTACACAACTTCTAAAGTGCCACTTTTTAAAAGTGCAGAAATTCAAGTGCATATGTTTAAAAGAGAACATGAGTGGAACTGACTGGAGCCGGGGGTCAGACTAGATGGCCTGGCAGTCCCCTTCTGACTCACTCTGCTTCTATGTTTCTATGATTCTATGTTTCTATTTTTAAAAAGTATGATTAAAAAAACACACACAGCTTTTAAGGCCCACAGCTTGTAAGATTCATAATTTAATATATACATGTTTAAAAGTTTGTCAGACTCTAATGAACCACACATGTGAGCTTTGAGGCATCCCTAGTACATGTTATCTGCGGTTCAGAGGCAATCTTCCTTCCAACATCAGTTGCTGGGAAACATGAGCTGGAGGATGGATTGGGTTGAACTCATCTTCTGCTGGAGAGCTTTCCAGACTCGTGTGGTTGGCTGCTAGGGAAACAGGATGCTGAAGAGAAGCTTTCACTTTGATCCAGCAGGGCTCTTCCTATATTCCTATAAGAAGCATATAAGCCAGGAAAGCATGTGAAATAAGTAGGTTCATGGAAGGGCAGATCATTCTGGACAAGTTTACTGATTTTATTCAGGATTTCAGAAGTTGCCATATTGGAAAGAGAAGCTGTAGCAGAGTGGAAGAATACCAGATTCCCCCCTCCCCGCTTTGAAATGAAAGTCTCTGTGCGAGCATATATTGAAAACAACTCTATGTTGCTTTCAGGATGGAAGCGGTAATGCCCCATATAGCTTGCTATTTGTTTCAGTGTATCTTTTCAGGGGAAAATAGTCTCTGGCCAACCATTTCCCAATGACATTTTAGTAGCAGCTGGAAAATAGCTTGTAGTTAGTCAGGTAATGAGAACTGAAATAGGATTGTGGAAGACATGTAAGAGGTGGGTGGAAGAATACACCCTGAATCAGGGTTGAAGCTAGAACAAAGAAATAGTAAATATGCAATCGATGAGAAAAAGCGAAATGGGGCACGAGGCAATAGGAAAAAATCATGATGATTGAGCTAGAGAGAAATGATGGGATTGCCAGAAAGCTCATTTCCTTTTCACATAAATTATCAACAACATGTGGGCATTTTGCATTTAGGGCATAAGCCTATGGATGCTAGAAACTCTCTCCATGGCCATAGGAAAGGTTGGAGTCCCACTCTGGACATGGTGATACATTCTGAGGATGGAACTTCGACTCTGGTCTTGGATGATGCAGGGAAGGACTGAGGCTTTCAAGGATCCCGTCAGTGCTGCAAATCCATCTTCTTTGTGAGCAGGCAGGGTAGAGGAGACATGCTCAGTTGTGTGCCTACAATTCTCTGAGTTTGGAAGATTCTAGAGAGCCGCACTGGTGGCATCCTTCATGTTAAATACACGAGTCAGTAAATCTGCCATACCCCTGCAGTGAACATGTAGCATTGGAAGGCTGAGAGCATGTCTATGAAGCAGCTGAGCAGTGCTGGAAGCACATGCTTGGTCTTTGGTGCCTTGTTCTCAGATTCACAGTCCCCCTTGAAGCATTCCCATGCTGAAAATGTGATGCTTGACTCAGTTATTTCAGCTGAAGCTAGACATGGACACAAATAGGGTTTTGCTTCTTCTTGTTTTGTCCAAAGAAATCTAAATGTAATAGACAAAGCATGTAAGGACAGTCTCTCCACAAATAATATTACTATTCTTGACAAAATTCTTTTGTTCCCTAGAAATTTCTTCAGTGGTAATCCAATATAGCTCATCCTATGTCTAGAGATTTCTACTTCATACTGAATACTTTTCTATATACAAAGACCTGTCCTTACAGAAAACTAGCACATCAGAAAGAAGACTGGACCTAATATTAAACAAGAACTGTTCCTCATTTCAGGTTGGTCTATCTATCTATCTATCTATCTATCATCAATCTAACATCTGTCTATCTTCAACAAATGTTTGCACTTAACTTCCATTTAATTTTATTTTTGCAATGTTTCTTTTCGTACCAGAACAGGAGGAAGAATCACTGTTGTGATACCAATGGAAAATAAACCACAAGGTCACAGGAAATGAAAAATAAGATTAAATTTTAAAATAAGGGTTTTATCATTAGAATATGAAGGTTGGGTTGGGTTAATCAGTATAGCATTGTCCTTACAGATTCTGGCTCGACAGCAGGTGGTAATTCTTTGATTACATTTTGCCTCAGTGTGAGCAAAGATTAAAGGCATGGATCATAATTAATAGGATGAATATTATAACATTATGTTCTTTACTCAAGGGGAGGGGCAAAATGATGAATCATTTTATAGAAGCAGATAAGCAAGGCAGGAAGGTTGGGAATACCAATTAACTTCTGACCAGAATGTCATAACTAACTGTATTAGGAGCTTCACATTACAAACAGCCGCAATGCCTGAGGAAGGATCAAAGGCTTTCCTGGAACACTGCAGTCTACACTACCGGATGGCATGCATAATGGTGCCATAATTAATTTCATTTCACGGCATGACTTGGAAGGGCAACATAGCCCACAAGTCCAGAAATGTTTCAGTGCCACTATACCTGCTTAACTCTCAGACATGGAGGTTGATGCAGAGATGGGTCCTGAGTTAATTACAGCCAAGGCCAGGTTACGTTGCTCCGTGTGAACAAACAGTCAAAACCCATCAACTAAACACAAACAGAATGCAGGCCACAGAAATTTCAGGATCCATCACATCCCTTCTGTGATCATGTCAATGTCAGCTCTGTGTTTAATTGGATTAATAGGTTTCATCAGTAGATTAAATGAAGCTTTCATTGACTGATAACTGTGGGCAAATAGGGGCTGCTCAAGCATTTTGTTTCAGTCAATGAACTTCTTGAAAATGGCCCATTCATAACCTCAAATTTGAATTCAGTCAGGAGTATATGTGCTCCAGAAACATTCACATATTCTTGAAAGGGCACCCTTTAAAATATGCACTTTAAAACACACATTTTAAAGAGTCCAGATTAAAACAAAGTTTTCTTTAAAATGTCGAACCATTGCATTTTCACAGTTTAGCCAATGGGGCAACATTTCTCATTTTAAGAAATGCCCACTTCTCCCATTTAAACAAACACAAATGGGAGAAAGCTACGCTGAATTTTGAGGTGAAGCACAGAGAATTTTGACAAGTTTTAATATTTCAGGTTTTCCTATCCCTATAAATTTGCAACTGAAATTAAGAATCCTAAAGTTTATTAATGTATGTTAAAAGAAAGGAGGTATTTGTGTATGTGTGTGTGTAAGAGAGTTAGGAATTGTTAAAATGCACATTAAAAATGCAACCAGAGTCTGAATGAAAGTTCGGATAAATATGTCTCTCAAAATTGGTAGTGGACGTACTTCAGCTATGCAAATTTTCAATGGATACCTCATGGACATTGATATTTAATCTCATGTTCGATGATGACTGGCATTTCACAATTACTTCTTATTTGGCAGTCAATATTACAAAGGCTGTTCTTGTTACGTGCCTTGAGTCGTCTTTGACCTACAGTGACACCACGAATGACCATACCCTCTGCTCCTAAGGTTCAGTCCTTGGCAGTCCTGCTCAGCTACTCTTAATGCAAAGCTGTGGCTTCCTTTATGAGGTCAATCCTTCTTCTCAACCTTACCGGATTTCCCTTTTCTTCTTCTGTGTTTAACTTTCCCTGGCATGATATTGTCTACCCAAGGGGTCTTATCTTCACATGATGTATCCAGACTAGAACAACCACAGTTTTGGCATTTTTGTTTCTGGTGGATAAATTTGCCCATTTTGATTGGTCACAATTTCTCATTTTCTGCTCTTACATTTGTAAAATGTTATCTGTTGAAAAAAAAAAAAAAATCCACTGTCACGTCTGCTTTATCCTGAACATTGGGAGTTGTCATTTTTCCCAAGTTCTCATGAAAATTCATAAACATTGTTTTGTACAGATTTTCTTGACACATATCTTTTCTTTGTATGTTTGCTTAATGCATTTCCCTAAAATTAAGACATTGGACTGCTATTTTTCTTAATTATTAATGTCTATGTTTTTTTTTTAAATCAGAAAACTCAATTGCCAAATTTAGAGAAGTACAGATTTTAAGGAATAAGTGTTTTGGTTAATACTAACTAATGAGCTAACTCTGAGGCTTTCAAGGGTACAATGCAGATCAGGATTGGTGGAGCTGCATTTTTGCTAGACAGTCATTTTGGGCTGGGATATTTCAGGGAAACAGGATGGAGCAACTTCAAAATACTTCATATCCTGGTTGTCTCCTTTTCTTCCCTACCCACCTGACGCCTCTCCCCTTTAACTCCTCTCCAAGGTTGCTTTTCTGACCTCAAAGTGCAGCTGTTCTTTTCACATTAGCTCTGAGGGGGCAGGGGAAGGAGAGCAATGATCTAATTCCAAGCTCTGAGGTATGAACATTATTAATATTACATTGCATTTACATCCCACTTTTTTCCTAACTCAAACTATGAACTGTTCTTATAGCTTCAGTTTAGCCTCTCAGCAACAAGCCTGTGATGTGCGTTGGGCAGAGAGTTTAGGACTAGCCCAGTGTTACCTTCTGAGCTTCATGGCCAAACGGGGACTAGAACCCAGATCTCCTGCATCCTTGCTCCAACACTGTAGGCACTACACAAACAATATCCAGGCTCAGAACTGGGTGTCTGAACAATGAAAATGTGAACTACACAAATTTCTTCCCTCTCCCTAGAAGGGTGTGAGCTCTGATTTGCAGTTTCAGCCAACAACATAAAGGTATCTGACCTATACATCACCCTTTGACAGTGGTTTATAACTGATGACCAGCAGCCAACTAACAAAAGCCAAACGCTGCTTCTAAGCTTAGATTAATTTTAATGCCAATTTAAAATTAAAATGGCAATTTTTTGAAAGTCCATCATTTGTCAAGTACTCTGAAACCTTGTTTACTATGGAGAGCCATATGTTGACATGACCCATGCCTGCTCCTGGGAGATTTTTTTTTCTTTTAATAAAACCATCCATGAAGCTGCACAGAAGCAGCAGATTTTTATGTAGTATCCTTTGAATAAGAGGGTTAGTATCACAGGAGGCTCTTCTTAGGGTTGTGATGTAAACCAAGGGATTTCAGAAAAAGGAACTAGTACATTGTCCCTTTATATTGCCTTTATCCTTCTTGATATGAAGTGTGTGTGTGAAAGAAAGAAGGAAGTAAATGAACCTAAAAGGAAACAAGAAAGATTTCCCCAAAGGATTCCTGAAATGTTGAATGTCCTTTAAGCCTAAAGCAAATCACCATCATGTTCCTTCCCTGAGCAAGAGTAAAATCCTTTTATAAAGACATTTATCACACAGCGACTTCTTTCTAGTAAATGAAACCACAGCTGCAGATTTCCTCCCAATAAACTGGTTTCTGCAAGGTAGGTTTTCTGTTTCTCTGCACTGTATAATAGAACTGTGCACAGACAGCATCTCAAAATCCCCCACCCTTTTTGGGGACAGAGAAGTTGGTGGTGCAATTTCACTGAACTTCTCCAAGAAAAGGAGGAATGCTTTATGGTTTCTCACAAGCAGAACTCGCCACTGTGAACGGTTGTAGAACAATTCCTTTTGTTTTGCATGTGTTGTCTGTTTGTCTGTGAGTTGCTGCTGCAGGTGGCAGCAATATCAGCCTTGCTGGCATTCTGGATAGGGATCTGTGAGGAATCCAATTTAGCCCTCCAGATTCTGGTTTGGCAACCCTGTGCTGGCATTGATTCACTCTGGGCAAAACAGCTTTCAGCCTTCCATCTCTCAGGCAGACAGTACATTTGTGCATTCTAACCATAGTAAAATTTTCATGAATCAGCACCCCAAATGTAGTGTCTAAAGCACGATTTCCACATAATCAGTGGATGCACACAAGTCAACGTTTGCTCAAATTGTGATTTGCGCAAACTGGCCACAAGTAGATCCAGATTTTGGGTTCTTACTTGCAGCAAATATGGGTCCATCAAAGAAATAGAAGTCTGTGAGGGGAAAGCCTTGACTGACCCACTTCTAATCAGCAAATCAGAGGTGGGCAGGAGATATACTGAGCTGGAATCCTCTGGCTTAGAATGTTCCTAATGTTGGCCCTCCTTGGTGTCCGATGTCATGCATGTGGGAGGGAACAATATTGATTTGTAAGCTGTCCAGAGACCCACAGAGTATCGGATGGGGTAAAAATACCCAAATAAACAGATATGTTTCCATGATCGACTGGCTCATTTCTGTGCCTGAGACACCATCACAAATGACCAGCGGAGGGGCTGTGGAAGCCTCACTCCTCCTCCATAGAAAACCTTCTAATTAACCTGTTGATCAGCCAGATAGAGATTTTGTGCATTTTATAAAATAAAATAAAGTAACATTTAAAAATCCACATTTCATTATCAAGCCATAAAAATGTGCAATATAAATTAAATCCTGAAATTGTTAATTTGTGCATATATTTTCTTAGCTTTGACTAATTTATTCCACTTCTTCCATGTTTCACTCCTTAAGTGGGAATGCTGGGGCAAGGATCTGGATGCTGAAGAAAATGGATGGAAGACCATGGATAGCATAATTGTCAATCCTTTGTACAACTATCATGGGAGCTCAAAAATCAAAGAACCCCCTAAATGAAAGTAGTCAGTGCAACATCCACAGTACCCCAACATCTTGGGTGCTGTGCCTGTTTGGAAGCAGATAGATGCCTAGCATGCTTCAGTGTAAGGAGAGCAATTTCCCTCCACTTCTGAAATTCTAATCTTGTTTATCACAAATGCATGCCAAAGCATTTCCAGCATTATTAGTATATAGTTGAAGACAGCCTCAGTTGTACAAGGCAGGCAATTAGCAACACCAGGGTCTGACATTTAGCAAACTGTTTTTTTTAGCCCAGTCTGTGACCCCTATGCAAGCTGCAGAGAATAGCTCACTTCATCAGTCTTCTCAACATTGTTCTTTCCCTTCTCTTCCAAGAGGAAGGTATTAATTAATAAGCAACCTATCGATATGGTAATCACTTGTGCCTTGAACATTCCAGTCATCAAAGGAATTGACAGAGGATTTGTAATGGTTTGATGCCAATCTATATATTTTAAATGCAGCACACCGACTCTTTCTTCCCTCATCTCTGCCTCACTTGTTCTACAGTATCTACATGTGTGTGAAAACAAAGCAAAACCTACCTTTGTACGTGGGCACTGATATTATCCACAATGCAAAGTTGCATTGGGTGGCACTATTGTAAAATAAAGGGTACAATCCAATAACCTCCGACATTGTCTGGGAGTTCATAGGCTAACTCCAAGTCCCATTTCCAAGATCCGCCAATCTTAGAGACAGAGCCCTGAAAGCTTAGCTCCACCTCCTTCACATCCAGCATCAACTGACCAGTTGCAATTGGGCCTTGGGGAGAGCACCTGTGACTGGGCAGGGAAAGACTGGGGGTGACCATTCATTTCGGTGGCTCAGCTTCACTGACAAATCTAAACAGCTGAAAATGGCCATCTAGATGAACTAAGTGGTGTGGAACATGGTGGCTGTGGAGACGTCCACCACCGCCATGCTTCTTTCCATGCCTACGTAAGTGTCTGAGTTAAGAAGCTTAGATGCAGCAAGAATGTAGGACATTAGATCACACCCAAAATGTAGGCTGAATTTGTTTTGTAAGCCATTCTGGGAGCCATGCATGGCTGTTGAATGGTATATAAAAGTAATACAGTATACCCCCATGAAGTTGCGATTCAGCATTCGCAGCCTCAGTCTTTCATGGATATCTCCATGTGGAGGCTTGCTCACAAGGAGATCGTTTTCTCCGAGACAGTCCAAACCGATCTCCCTTCCTCACAAGGAGATCAGTTTGGACTTGCTCGGAGAAAACAATCTCTGCACTCCCTCCCCTGCCCCTGCCTCGCCATGCTCACGTGTCCACCCCCTGGCCCGGCCTGGCCCATGCCCCCCGCCCACACTGCCTCGGCAGCTGGTGCCCATTGCCGGCACCAAATTCGCAGCTTTTCACAATTTGCGGGTGCTCTAGGAATGCAACCCCTGCGAATTTTGAGGGAGTACTGTAAATAAATAAAGTGTGTACTAAGATCCCCAAGGACATCTCATTAGTTTACTACAATTTATCTCTACATTCTCTACATTCTCTCTGAGTTTCTTTCAAGTGAAATCCAGCCTTTGCTCAACATTCCTCAGTTGTTTTGTTTGAAAAGTATGAATCTGACACTTCCCCAATTTGATTCAAATTTGACTTTAGCAAAATATTAGTAGCAACTGTGTTAAAAAGCAGAGTGTAGAGTTGTTTGTTTAGTTCTTCTTTCTTTATATTTTATTTAAATAAAATATAAACTAGAGACGTTCAAAAAGACACTGTACAGTCATCTGAGTGGGATGGTGTAACTTGGTGTCCTGCAACCGCAGGGGTTGGATCCAATGGCCTTCATGGCCCCTTCCAACTCTACTGTTCTATGATTCTATGACTCCATTTATCTTTCTGTCTGTCTGTTTATTTATTGCATCTGTATACTACCCCATAGCAGAAGGCTGTCAGGGTGGTTCACAGTGCAATAGCTCTTATGCTTACAGTTTTTATAGAAGCTACACAGTAATATACCAGATGGTATCCCCAGTTCATATATTTGGACGAGTCTTCTGGTTGCTATGTTCTGAGTCAGAGAGTGGAATCCTATTCCCCTAAACATCAACTCTGCCATCCCTTCTTTTCCTATGATGTTCATAAGAATGTTTGTGAGTATATGAACATGCAGGGCATTATTATGTCCTACCTTTGTTAGAACCTAGATACAAAATATCACTATCATATCCTTCCATCCTTTGCTTGGTCAAAAGGGGAGTGTTTGGAAGAAATATTCTGAACTTTACAATGCTGGGAGCTAGTTGGAATTCAGCAGAGGTGGATCTTCATGTGTTGTTGCTATGGGGTTAAGCAATGCCTGACTGCTCTCAGTAGCAACCCGTAACACGTGCTGACATGTTGGACGGTGTGAGAAATGCATTTCAGTTCATTTTTTAGTAAAAATTACCCAGAATTCAGATCAGAACTCAATTAGCTGTGGAAGCCCATGCCATTCTGAACTTGCACTGTGATTTGCAGAACAAAAAAAAGCATTAAAAATAGATGTGCGCATTTGAAACACTCATGTAGAAAATGCATGCAAGTGCTCTTTAGTCAATGGGAGAAATGTATACATGAAAAGCGTCTATATGCATATATGTGCATATTTAGAAAAATATGCAGTAAAATATACTCTTTTGTGCAAAATTTCAGTGGGATTGAGCTTTGAGGTGGAATCAAAGAGTTCATTTGTTACTGACTGGTACATCTGAGCACAAACTCTGCATTGAAATGAAGACATTATTAGGGCTGGGTGTAACTTTACTCTCTTTTATGGAAAAGGAACCCCATAACTCCTCCTGGAACAACATTTAGGACTAGGTCAGATCTTTCTTAGATCCTATAATGGGTTCCCTTTTTTTGAACTTCCATGACAATGAAAATGTTTATTCACTTATGAGGAGGCAGTTCATACAATCAGTTTCTCTGCATGTTCCCAGTTGCGTCTTAGTCCCACAGCCAAAAGTGTGTTCTCCCCCCTCACCTAATCTCTGTACAGGGTTCGTGAACCACCAACCACCGCTAGAACATGCTGCATGTCATTTATTAAAATTGCCAGCTTCCAAATGCCTTTGCATATCAAATACAGTCAAAAGCTGAATATCTTGTGTGCTAAGTATTGAATGTCAAATACAAAATAAAAAAATAAGATGAAAGCACATATTCTAAGATCCAAAATAGAAAAGTCAAATATTCAGAAGTATTTGGGGGAAAATATTGACAGAATATCTGAAGAATAGCATGGGCAGAGAGGAATTTGGAAAAGTATAAATGGTAAAATGAGCGTTGCCAGAGCTTGCTTGCTTGCTTTCTTCCCATGGCATGAACTTGAATCATGAAAACTCTTAGTATGCCTATGAGAAGGACTCACATTTCAGTGTCTACTTGCTGCTGCTGCTGTTTCTCCTTCCTGCTGCTGCTGCTGCTTTAAGTTTCCTTTATTGAAAATTAAATGGAAAAACCTCAAAACAAACATTTAGAAAACATGCATTTACTATCATCTATAATTCTCTTCTCTCCTGTCCTAGCAGGAATCTCACTGCAACCTAACCAAGAACAAGGGAATTGGCATTCTCCATGCAATCTCAGGGTTCTTCTGAATTTCCTTAAAGGTGGATCTGATAATAACAAGATGCCTTAATAACCTTTTGGTACAACCCATACAGAAAGACGCTGAACTGCAAAAGTGAAAGCTGGTTAAGTCTAAATAGAAACAATATTGGCCATTCAGCAAGAGTATATTCTGGCTTGTATCTCTCCTTCAACAATCAGAGTAACTCTGGAGTTGGTATTATTGCAGTAAAATTCAAATCAACTTACTTTCCTCCTTCACATGTGTGATTATATCCTGTACACACTCCATGGACAGATCACACATAATCCAATAGCATATGTTCCTGGAAAGAGAGAGATTTTGCTTTTTCATAGCTGAATTCTATGTGATTGACTTGAAACACATTTAAACACATGCTATGGGCAGCTAATATGGGAGGTTACCACCCACATCATTCCTATTTGTCTTTTGGGAAATGGATGCTTTGTGATTGGCCAAGCCTACTGTAGCAGCCACTTGTGACAGTACCTACATTATTCTTTCCAAGTTCCAATGTGCCTTGTTGAGACCCTAAAAGGTTAGGGAGTCGAGTCTTATGCTAAACCTTTGCAGATTCACTTTCCTAGAGTGATAGCTTTCATACCACTGAGTAACACTTTTGAAGTCAAGAATTTGATGTCCCCTTTAAAAAAAATGACTGACATTAGAGATAAGTTTTTCAGATACCTAGAAGCGTTTAGAAAGTTTGCAAACTTTACTTTTCATGTGAGAATACAGAGGGAGAAGAAATAATGTTTATTTTCTCCAACAAACCAATCCTGCCAATACTTCCTTTATACTCTTTGGCAACCTGCCTGCAAAAAGCTCATTCTTCATTCCTAACATATAAAAATCTGCTCAGGAAGCAAACAACACTTCCAGCAGCTGGGAGTTGCAATAACATTCTACTTCAGACTGCTTGTTTCAATCAAAGCACTAACTTTCCTAAAGTCAATTGTGTCTTCAATCATGCTTGGATGAAGAAGGCTGGGATTGTTCTGAATTTAACACTTTCCCATAAAATAATGGAAACCCTGATGCTAGCTTTCTCCCTTTATTAGATCTCAACCCATATCAGAACCGAGGTCATTTCTAGTCAAGGAAGTTTTCTTCTTCCTTGACTTTATGATGATCTTTAGGACAGGTTTTGATACTAGCCTCTTGAAACCTCAACCTTGGCAACAACATCAGCAAAGGGTCTTGTGTGACAAGGCTGCCTACACAAACATAAGGAGCTAAGTTTGCATCTTGTATTTGCTCCTAGAAAATTAAGAGTGTCACACTGAAAGGATTTTAAATTTATGTATTTGAATGGATGCCATGCGTTGCTATAGAATACACCAATAATGGAAAGAAAATTGTCATACAAATTGCAGGTTATGAGAGGCCAATGAAAGTTTTGATTCTTTCAAGGTGGTTTGCTCGCTGTTTATTGAACATACTGATATAATTTAATATGGGAGGATAGTAAAAGCAAGTTAGAAACAATTATGGTCGGCATCACAATTTATGTATAACCACCATGCATCCTGCAAGACTTTAGACTCTATTTTATGTAATTTGATAACTGCATACAAATTGTGCTAATGGTATGAATTGCACAAATTACTTTAGTGTTGCTTAGAAGGAAGGAAGGCAGGAAGGCAGGCAGGCAGGACCGATGGACGGAAGGAAGCATAGCCCTTGGAGATAGGAGTCTATTCTGAAATCAGTGCTTCAAATCACTAGATTAGAAACAGGCAGGAAGTTCATTAGGTGTAAATAACCAACTGTCTCAATATCAGCACATCCCTAGATTTGAACTGCATGAATGTTCATCCCTATGAATGAACTTCATAGGCTTCTAGACCTTCCAGGGAGACGAGAACAAACAAGAAAGGGTGAGATTAAGTACCTTCATTGCAAATTGTAAAGGCTGCTGCTCGTTATCAAATACAATGGAATATATTTCATTCATTGTACTGTGTAGATGTTCACATCTGGTATTGAGGTTGGTGTACTTCTTGTAAAAATAAAATCAACACACCATCTTTACACGCTTTTTGTTTCTTGGAATGCTAGTTGCTAACTGTTTCACAAACTTTGGAAAAGTATGGCTCTCGACATCTATCCGCATCCAGGTTTGTGTTTAGCTTTGGGAAATGCAGATTCGGTGAGTTCTTGTTGGAATGCAAAGCAAGCAAAGTGTTCACCCAACTCTTCCCAACACAAGGGACTGGCAGGAAGCTCTGTGCTGTAAAGAACACCATGGAGATTGACTCCATTCAGACATGGGGAAGAATACATCATACACATGGGATTTTCTTGACTTGCCAGATCTTGTAGATTATTGACATGGCATCATTTCAAAAACATCTCTGCAATAAAAATCTTTGAAAAGATGTGCAACATTTTGAGTTGTTACTACGGAGTTTTTAAATGCTTTGCCTCAAAGTACTGAGAGATCGATACGCATCTACAGGTAAGTTGACATGAGAAATAAATGGAGCATTCCTCGGGTGGGGTGGAGGTGAGGAATCAATACTTCTAACAAATTGTTGCTTCTCCCATCTTGAAAAATTACCCATATTGTTACAGCTAAGACATATGTGATGGAAAAGCAAAGAGAGATGAGAGTCAGCTGGAACGAAATTGCATCTGAATTTTATCCTGGGTCTTCAATAAAGACACCATAAAGCACTTCTCATGAATGTGCTGAGATTCCCGCTGTCCCCCACCAATCCATATGAAATCAAAACCCAGCCCCTCCCCCATGCCTTGCTCCCGAAGACACATACTGTTCTGGTTCTTATCTAGGGTGAAGACAGACATACATCATAAATGTAGAAAAAATGGTTAGGAAATACATTTGCTACATTTCAAGGCATTTGTTTTCAAAGCAGAGAAAGTGTGTCCACCCATTCAAAGTGCAGCGAAGGTGGCTTGAATATAGATGCCCAACTTAGCAAGTGGCAACCATTTCTTAAAGGTACAGTTAAATTCAACCATGGTTTTGAAGTGTAGCCAGCCCTGTGGTTTGGGGAACCCTGGGCAAGCTGTCCTTGATGGACCCTGCCCTCTTTGTCTGTAGTTTTCCATACATCGCTCCAGATTCCCATTTGGCAGCCAAAGAATTGGCTCCACAGTCATGGAATTACCACCATTGCCATCCAAATCATGCCCGGTACACCCTCTAACGATATTCTGCCATTGCTCCATCCTGCTTAGTTCCCCTGCCCATCTCTCACTGCGTTGCTGTGCTCTTTGGGCCCTGCCTCCTCATCCTTTGTTGAAGGATGCAGATGGTTAGCAGCATCAGTCTTATGCATTTATTCAAGAAAGCAAAATCTTTCATGTTATCTTTTTGTGCTAAGGGCTTTCCATTCTTACTCAAGCCACAAAATGCCAGTCAATTACAGATCAGAAGTTCCAAGCTGGAACTAACCACAGTGAGGGACACCATACCAGATGCATGTGCTACATTGCAGCTTCATCAGTACCTTAGAATGAGAAGGTGGCCAGTTGCAGATATGTCTGTTCATTGAAGCAGGAACACAGAGTTAATGCAAACTCTAACAGAAGTAAAGACCAGGAGAAGGACCTTCCCTCTGGTGGCACCCCATCTGTGGATGAGCTCCCCAAAGAGGTACTCCTGGCACCTACATGTTTTTCATTTTGGTCTCAGGTGAAAACCTTTTTCTTTGTCAGATATTTTAATAATCAAAAGGTTTTTACTTTGTTTTTCGAATTGTTCTGCATTTGTATCTGCTTAACTGTCTCTTCCACTACTTAATTGTGGCCACTGTAGTTAGTCCATTGCTGTTCTGTTGGTTCTATTGATTGGCCTTAAAGGTTTATTGGTTTATTGTGTTTGCTGTTGTCAGTAGTGTTTTGTTATTATTGTTTTCTTTTAATTCTGTTAACAAGACAAAGAGCCTTTTGGCTATTGGACAGTATGCAAGTGTAATACCTAATAAATAAACTGAAGCTATCATACAACAGTATGAAACTCCATGTTACAACAACCCAAGTGCAACCACTACCATTTATATAGAATGAGAGACTAGGAAGGGACACAAGCTTATGCTACAGTTAAAACAGCTTAACACAACAGCTTCTCTTTTAATTAACTAAGCCTGCACTGTTATACCCACTTACCTCTGAGTAGACACATACAGAATGAGAATATGGTTCTCATTGATTTGCATAGCACTCTACTCCCAGCTTGACACCACAGGCGAAAATAGTGTGGTGTGATGCTCCATTTCACTCTGTTTACACTACTCACTGGAAGGCAAGCAAAATTTCCCGGGCAGGACTATCTCAAAAGTGCAGTGTCTCCTATGCCTGCTTATCCACCCTCTTCATCATCTCTGCAGGAGGGTGGTGCCAATGAACAGGGCAACAGATGTGGATCTGGGTATTCCACTTGGCGTATATGTATTTATGGGCCATGTTGCCATCCTGAAAATTGCTATCCTGAAACAATGAACACACTCTTTCAGCTCGGCCTTCACTGCAACCCGCTATTCTTTGGCCCAAATTCTTCCATTCCTTTACCTGAGGAGAAATCTTCAAAGTAGTTTCAACAGTGCCTTTGGACAATATTTTGGGACGAGTCTTAGGAAGAGGAAGAGGAGGGTCTATTCCATTATTCTTCACTGTCCTCATCCTCAACATCATGCTGGTCTGACTCAACGGCATTTTGTAGACCTGGCTACTGATCGATGTCAAAGGTTGGTAACTTGGACTCTATCTCTGCATTTTTTCATAAGCATTGCTCTGGAGAGCTTGATCCCAAATAGCATCCTTGTTGCAGATGTATCTGTGAAATGCCACGGAGGACTCTGCCAATCAGACTCTGACGCTTTACTCTCCCCACCAGCATGGCAGGTTGCCAAAGCGGGCAGATGCTTGCCTGCTTTCTGATGTGCTTAGCATGATGGATTTTACTCCAAGGCAATGTTTAGGGATGCTTTATTTAGGGATGGGGTGGCCAATCTTACATTTGGTTCTTTGAAAATTTAAGCAAAAGGTTTGCATCAAAATATTTATGTATTGTTACGCTCATCCCTCCTAATACTTCATTTTTGTACGAAGTTTTGTCAAATAGCAATTATTTGACAAGCAATATTCCTAATCACATACATTTGTGTGCAATTTCCTTTAATATACAAACTGCTCAGCCCCCCACCCCGTTTTTTGGAATGTAATACCCTATTGCAAATTTTGCACAGTATGCGTTTCCAAAGATCAGGTAGCTTTGATTTACATTATGGCTAGAAAGTACAAAATTAGGCAGATTCCCATTAACTTACAAACCAACACATTTCTCCCCTCTGCCTCATAGGAGTTATCAGGTGACACAAATGGACAACTGGGTCCTGCTTCTGAAGCTGCTGGACCTCCCCTGGCTGCTCATTCTTCTGAGCAACTTAGCTCTAGTGCAGACGGAGGGCTCAGCATCTCTCCATTCCTACCTTTTCCTCTGGATCACCTCTAGATCTCCAGCCACATCAGGGCTTTTGTGGTGTTGTTATTATTTATTTATTGTTTGCCTCTTTGTTATTTATAGCCCCTTTCTTTTACAATGTTCAAACTGGCTTATGGAACACAAAATGAAATAAATCCATAAAAACAGCCAACATAAAATCCCAAAGAATGTCAACAAATAAGAAAACAATCATACATCAATACCAGTAGCAGCAACCATAGGAAAGACCTTGAGACACATGCTCATGCCAATATTCATTATTCTTTACATTTCTCTGTCAAGACACAGAAAACTTACTAGTGAACCCTACTGGACAAGAAGTTCCAAATGCCTGATGAATGGCCCACTTGGCTCTGTCATTGTGCTCTTCCCAGAGAGGAAATTCAGAGCAAAACCTCCCTAACTGAGTGTTGAAAGCATTTTGCAGAGGGGAGGGGAGGGGAGGGGAGGGGAGGGGAGGGGAGAGGAGAGGAGAGGAGAGGAGAGGAGAGGAACACTGCTGTAATCAGCCCTGGACAGTTATCATTTACAGTTTCCTTGAGCAACTTTAGGTTGGAAGCATTGTGGGAGATTAAAATGGCAGGTCTTCTACACTGATCAGAGTCTTCTAGATGCTCACCACCAGGTTAGCCCAGAAGACGCCCCCAACTTAGGAGGGAACCACTGGATTTGTTGAGGGCCTCTTGAATAGGCCTAGTAGCAAGGTTATGTTCATTTAAAGAAATCATGGAAGAAGCTAGAAACTGCTCCAGAACAGTATGAAGATGTAAAAGTCAAATGACATGAAAAACAGTCGGGAGCATTGATGGAAACCGAAATGTTCCGATAATGAAGGCAAAAGGGTGGGGCATTGACTACGAAGATGGAAAGCACGGCGCTTGCATGCAGACCAATTTCATCACCACTAACCCTATTTTTTGAGAGTCAACCAAACAGCAATAACAACAGTGTTATAAAGGCAAACAACACCTCGTGCCAGCAACACAATGTTTTGTGGAGAGAGGCTTCAAAGCATTTCATACTCTTGTTTCCCAGGTTTGACCACTATTTGCACATTCATTTACATAGAAGTTTTATACTTCTTTGGTGAGACGCAAATTTTTGCACAGACTGGAACGGAATAGATCAGGAGTTGTAATGTGGACTGTTCCCATACCCTTATATGAACATTGGTGGCTGCTAATGTGAATACACAATAAACTGCACGACATGACTTGTCTAGCTGAGCCTTACTTTGAAAGCAATTGTTTGGGGGCTGAAATAAGATTGAAACTAGTGTGCACTGGGAGAGCATATTTAAGTCTTCATTTCCTCACCTATTTGCACCCCCAAATTTCACACACACAAAGACTACATGGGATGAGGCTCACCTGTTGTTCTCCAAGCATACATGTTAGCTACACAATAGGCAGCTAATATAATTTGTGCTTTGACCCTTCAGTCTGGCATGTGGAGAAACTAATGCCATGTAACATATGAGATCCATGAGGTATTGATTCCATCTTCTCACCTGCATCATATAATACAACATAAAAGGATAAGATCAGTGGAGAGGTTAGCTGTATAAAATGCCCCACAGTTTCACAGTGTAGTTGGCTATGCACTGAAAGTTATGTGTAATCATTACACAGTAGGTGATCCTGCACTCTTTTGTATTCTGCTGTCTCCAACATTTTTGTGTCAGAAAGATTAATAGTTCTCCTAAGCTTTTCATAGTTGAGATTTAACACTTTATAGTGAACTATGCAAAGAATTTCTCAGGACAGCATGAATAATGAACATGAACTGCTAAATTTACCAGGCCATTGAAAAGGATTGCAGAGTTACAACCAGGAGTCAACTGGGAATTCCCAAACACTCCAGAAGCTTGAATGCAGGTATTTTCGCATCGATTCATTTGTTGTCCTGTGTGAGAATGGAAGGGTACCTTTCCTGAAAGGGAAGGGCAGCACCGATTCTAGGTATCTGAAGACCCTTCATCAAGACCCCCTCAATGCTCCCTCCTTCAGCAAATCTATCTTCTCTCTGCCATTGCCAGTAGCTGCTCTTTTTCCACATTCACTTTTTCATCATTCAGTTGCTTGACAGCAGAGGAGACATGAGGACACAGGCCATGGCATCTAGTATTCACCAGAGCAGGGGGATATGAACAAGCAGGCTCCAATGGTGAAGAAGAGGATCAATTCCAGAGGATTCTTGCTGTAGAATGTGATGCTCAGCCCTGGAGAACTGCTATGGATCAGTGATGGAGTCCTGGCAGCTCTCTTCCCATTTCTGGAACTATGAATTGTTCCCCCAAGAAGATGCAAGGGTACCTGTAGGGTCAACCAGAAAGCCCTGTTCTGTCATCATGCCAGAAAGAGTCTTTTGAATCCAAGGTGGAGCCATGGAGACACATTCTCTGGCTTTGACCTCATGAAGTGCAGTGACACCATCTAAGTGCCTGAGAAAGCTAATTTTCCCAGAAATGCAGCTTTCTTTGAGGGTGCTGGGTAAATTCCTTTCCCAGGGACCACTGCCATTGCTTGCCCTTCTTGCAACCAACTTCTTCCCTCCCCACCACTGCCTTTCAGGGAAGAATTGTTTCTTCTCCCATCTTTTCCTTTTTCATTCATGATTTTACAGAGACTATATGGGGAGCATCTGAAGTTGCCAAAGCTGCCATCTCACCAGGCCCCACCACCAGCTCTTCTGCCACCATTACCACCATCTAGTCCTCCTTTCTTCTCTCCCATTCTCCTCTTTAACTTAACACCTTGAATAGCAGTGGTCTGAACCAATCAGACACTGTGGGTGTCACAGCCAATGGAGACAGGGAAATGGTAAGAGGTCTGCCTTGATTTCACTCCTGCACATTCATTTGCTGTATCCCCCAAAGTTGGTTCAGATATACTCAAAATCTAAGTAGAACAGCTTGCCTTTATCAAAGGGCAAGCCTCGGGGGATTCAAGCTCACCATGTAGGTGCTATGGGGCTTCCTTTTGCTAGCACCAGCCTGGGCCCAGCTAGAAGGAGAGAGAAAGGGACAGTTCAAGGGTCATTTTGAGGGCCTCTGGAATCCAAGGCCTTGGATCTGAGTCCCACAGTCCAACGTTGGCTGCGGCAGAGACTTTTCTAGTTATGAAGATGGTTCTAAGCACCTGAAAGTAAAAGTAAGAGGTGTGTTCAGATAAGAAAGGTCAGAAACAGAGGAACGTTGGGGACGGGGCTTCCTGTGCAGCCTTTGCCCCATACATTGTTCCTGATTTCCTGCCAGAACAAGGCACAAGAGCTAGTATGGAGCACACTAAACTTCCATTAGCTTTGTGGAATAAGGAATCCCAGCAGCCTTGAGAGAAAGTAGAAGGAAGTTAGTTGCTGCCTCCATGAAAAATAAATATTACAGCTAGTCTTCCTTATGCATTAAGCTGCAGATATTACAGAGGCATTTCTGTTTTCTGTGTGGGGTTAAGTGCTCTGCTATAAAGCCTATAATTAAAACCAATAGGAGAGCAATGAAATACTCAGCACTATCACTTTACAGTAAACATGTGGTAAAAGGAGTAAGTGGGATGCATTTGTAAATATCTGGTGCAATTTGGCTATATTTAGAGGTTATTTCACTTTAGGAATGCAGGGGTGAGTTTGAAGCATATCTTCATAAAATGTTTGCATCAGTTCTCAACATGCATCTTGAATGGTTATATTTGCTATCAGTCAGACATAATGCAAGTTTGTATGAGGAATTTACTTCTTGTGGGGTTTCCTATTGGATCTATCATGGGATGACTACTTCAGATGTTCCCCGTATAGTCTCTGTAAAATCATAAAATCATGAAAAGAAAGGAAAAGAAACCATTCTTCCCTGAAAGGCAGTTTATATTGCTTGTCTCTGAAAACCACTTCCAGTGCCCCACTTTGGTGTTAAATCTGTTCCTCATTTTTGTAATGGGTGGATCCATTTTTGTAATGGATCAGTGAATCCAGGGACTTTTCCTTCAGTATTGTAACCTGCTAGTTAGGAATGCTCATGTTCCAACCTCAAGAACAAAATCTTGTCCAAACTCTTGTGGTGTCCTTTGATATTCCTCAGATATTCTACATAGGACAACTCTTTTTCTCCTTAAGAGAAGTATCCAAAGGTGCTGTTGTACCACTGTTTCATAGCTAATGCAACAGGAGGCGTTGGCACTACCTGAAGCAATTTCAGAAATGAGCAAAAATGTTTATTTCTGGTGATGGATGGATCAATGGAGTTCTCTCCTGTCAGCTCTGCTGATCTGCCACATTCAGGAAAATTTCCCATTGCTTCAGGTTCAGCTAGCCTTTCATTGTCTAGTTTGGGTTAGTGCTATCACTTGAACAGTGCTGGATACTGCATTACCCCTTTATTTATCCTAGGGCAAAATCTGCAGATAAACATGGGATACACAGAAGGCTCCCATGAGAAGTTTCCTATTATATACACAAACTTTTTGCCCCCATTCAATTTATTTAGATATTTCATTGATGGAGAAAACTAGGAAACAGAATCATTCTCATATCTTTTCAGTACAAAACTGAATAAGATAAAGGTGTGACAAATCCATCTTCCAAAGTTCCTAGATGCCTGCCTACAGTTTACGTATCTTCACATGCATCTGGCAATTCACACATAGAATAGAGGGAAGAAATGTGTTCATTTTGCATAGAGAGAGTAACATATAAAGGTATCTGCTTTTCTCAATTGGCATTAAGCACTCAAGTGAGACAAATGATAGGAGGGACAAACAGTTATTCCACACTTAGGGATGAACCCAAAATTATCTTGCTCAAATGCACTAGTGAAAGTGATATTTTATATCCTTCTTCCCAAGGTTGGCTCGTCAGCCCTTCACACCATTATACAGAGAGTCAGGAGACCCTGTTTAATGGGCTGCATCTGTGTGTGTGTGTGTGTGTGTGTGTGTGTGTGTGAAGATGATCTCCCAAAATTGGGCATAGAGACCTCTCATGCCATCTAACTCCATACATGTATAAACTTGCAGTGTAATTTTCAGACCCTTCTTGTAGTTGGGTGTGGATGCACTGGATTCACTGACATACTTGTGAGTAGAGATGTATAGGACCACAGTGTTAGTTACTTTATCCCTATCAGTTCCCAGGGCTTTTGAGATAACATTAGGATTTTTTTTCTCTTTTAATCAACCTATCATGAAATAACTGGAAGACAGTCTGACCTTTGTCTTATTCTTGCGATCTGTAGTATCAGTAAAAAAGATCTCATAGCCCAATTGATTTCTCCTTTTAACACACACAAGCAATGGGCAGATCTGTTGGAAAATGGTCTGGAATTCCTTATCTTTTGTAGAATACTGAAACTGCTGTATAAAGACAGCATCACCTAAAAGAAGCAGTTGATAACTTCACCTTGCATTTTATCAGTGGAAAAATAAAGCCACCTTTTAGAAGGTGAGATTGCTTTATTGCATTTATAATTTGGTACAAACTAATAGCTACAAACTCAATTTCAAGTTATATTAAGCTGTGCTCTTTCTCTGCAATACCTAATCACAAGCAGATTAGGAAGCTCATGAAATCACTTTTAGAAGGGAGAAGGAGGGGGGGAAATGAACCCCCTTAATATATTTGGGTTTTCTGTACATGCTTGTATAAGCCAAAACAATAAAGGCTTAAGAGATGACTATGCTCTGCAGGGAATTTAGAATTTTATGGGTTCTTATAGCTGCTTTTATTTTATTGGGGTTATGGAAATGCTTATACTAAAAACAATGGCTTGAAATCTAAAGTTTCTTAAGGCTAAGGATAACTCATCACTGTAGTCAAAAATAGAAATTTGTTTTGCAGATGCCAGTTAGGATGCTTTTTATTGCCCTGACTCTTTGTAAGTGAAGTTTGCAATCTTTTCCTTTGGATGGCATGAATAAAGAGTGTATCTGGATGGTGCATTTCCACCAGCAGGAGTAGAGACAAAATTATATAAGGTAATCTCCAAATGTGGACTACTTAGAAAAATATCACATGGCTAGCCTTTTGATTTCAAAGCCCTTTGACAAAGTGAGTACAGTTCCCTCCCCACTTTTCTGTCCCAAAACCTGTGAATTCAGCTTGCAGTCTGCAAATATAAATATACATATATTTGACTGGTACTAGTAGAAACTGACAAGTCTGAAAAATATATGGGAATAAATGTGAAGTGCGGTGTAGGCACCCATCAATTCCCTCCATTTTGAAGGGAAGATTTACAACCTTTCCTTTTTCAGATTTTTCTAAGAATTTGAGGGCCAAATTATATATCGTCTAAGTTTCTGTTTTCCAGTAACTGGTGTAATAATTTTGATCCAGGTCCCAGTTTACAGGGCTGTGTTCCCTTTTAATGTCCTCCAAATGAGAAGACAGTTTGCTGTGTAAGGGCTGCTGGAGAGCTCTCCTCTGTTTGAAGGAGCCCTGCCTTCTCCAATTTTGGTTTCAAATCAAAGATCTCTAAGGACTGGTGCCCATCATCTCTTAGCACCTGAACAGCAGTTTGAGAAGAAGGACGTGCCGAGACAACTCAGAGTCTTTGACACTGTAGTTAGAGGTACCATATTTCTAGTCAAAGTGTAATGATTGTTTCTCAGTTGGGACCTGTATGTATAAATAAGCATATGCAACTTTTATTGAAATGGGAAGCCATTTGACGATGAATGCTCCTGTTTTGGGATAGAAATCAATTTGCAACTTTCCTTAGGAACACTGTGACCTATATATACACCAGATGTCAGCCCTCTAATTCACATGAAAATTACATTTTGACACCTAATGAGCCAGTCATCTTGAGCCAAGCATCCTGATACAGTTATGAGAAACTTGGAAGGAAAAAAGCCCCTTCCTATGGGTTCTAGTCCACAAAAGCTTGTGCCAAAGCAACTATGTCAGTCTTAAAGACACCCCGGGGCTCTTGGTTGTTTTGCAGAAATTAATTCCTTTGGACTGTTGGTTTCATGGCTGGATCATGCATGGCAACAGAGCAGTTTTATGTGGATTTGCCCACAGCACAGTTGAAAGCAAACCTACCACTCATTTTTAATTAACTTTCATGAGCAGCATTACAAGTTGCTCCCTAAAACAGTTTATATTAGAAATAGCCTGAAGAGCTCACTTACCCTAATTAAAAGCCTTGAGTTAACAAATTACCACAGCCCTCTTTTGACTGGGACAGAGTTGATCTTTTTAATGTCAAAAGGCAAAGATCTCACAAAACCTTAGAGAACAATTAACAATTAACAATGACTCTGACACCTGCCAGATCCAGCCTATATTTGGAACTAATTGGTTAAGCTAAACAGGACTATGAAAGGGGACGGACTGTATCCATTAGACAGATAAGGCCAAAGTTAAAAATAATATCAAAAAACCCTTTCTAGGTTAAATCAAGAACTTGTGAAAACCAGTCTGATTTCTGAAGGAGAAAGTGCTACTGCAAAGGAATAAAGAGAATGAACAAAACATTTTCTCATCACAATAATCAATTCTCATAAATATAAGAGCCCTTTACTTAAAAAAGGGCAAATGTTTCACAAATTACTCTGTGTGAATCCTCACATTTAAAGCAGAATACACATTCAAGGAAACAAATGCTGCACTTGAAGCAACGGGTTTGATTAGTGACTTCTGCAAATGTTACTCTTTTCTGTTCAACCTTAAAAAAGACTGTTAGAAAAAAGAGTTGTATTGGTTGGATGAACTTGTGATATTGATCTTGTAGGTCATCATGCCAAGCAGTGGCCAGGTCCTTGGAAGGGCTGCCAGGTAAGCCTACAAGGAAACACCCCCAACATCACAAGTTAATATAGTTTAATTAGCCTTTGTGGACCAACCGTCCAACAGAGTCACCTGTTCCTGCAGAGGTCACAGGAGCACTGGAAAACCAAAACTGTTCAATAAATGCTCCCCATGTCAGTGAGTCAGTGCTGCTCTCATCACCCCTGGATTCTGCACAGAAAACCTGATCCAAAGCGGCCCTGCCACATATATTGGGCCAGATACTATTTGAGCCAGGCCTGTGATTAATTTGGTGGGCATGAAATCCTGAGCTGTTTCTACAGCATGCTTGTTTCAGCATCAGTTCTGAAGTCCCCCAAGACCACAAGCCTTGGTGCCTTCAGGGTTCTGTCTGAGCTCAGGCACGGGTACTGGGAGTGGATGGCATGCCAGCAGAACCCCAGTCCTGTCTTGGGTGCCCAACACCAGGTACAAGCACTCAGAGTTGGCTGACTGTTGGGTGAGCAGCAGGGAGAAAACTATAGATTAAATCTATGCCTTCCCCTCTAGTTGAGCTTGGTGCTACACAAGAAATTGTGTGTGCGCACGCATGTGTGTGTGTCTGAGAAAATAAAACATCAGCCACACATTCAAGAAAAGCAGAAGTAGAACAAAAGCTAGAATAAATAATTACAAGTATTTTTGGACAAATCTTAAATGCAAAATGCATATATGTTGCATATCCCTGTGCATCTTTGTATAGCATACTACAGTTGTTAAAAAATACACTCCACAAAGACAGCCCAGATTATTTGCATATTAAACCCAAAGACCACCCATTCACAAACTGAAAGTAAATACTCCACTCATTGGGTTATTATAGGTGGTTGTTTATCCTTCGAATTGTAGCATTAGTTTTTAGCTTTGAAAAGATGCAGAGGTTTCATTTTTGTTTAATTTGCATTAAATTTCAAGAGATGGGTAGGTAGTTAAGAAAGAGAAGAATATTAAAGAACTTCCCATCACAGAATTTGTCCAAATTATTAGTTCTTCCCTGATGTAAGCTGCCATCAGGCATCGTCAGATCATATGAACAAGAGAACCATTAGCAGCATTACACCGCCAACAATTGGTTGATTCAGTTAAGCCCTTATCAAGGAGGCATTGTGGCATCTGATTTACTCAAAATGTCAATTTTCACTGAATTAAGCTTAGTCTAAGATCCACTACCCCTTCCAAAATAAATGAAGAAGCACTCCACTGATTGGGCAAAATGGGATACTCTGATTCATTACTCCATTCTTGCTTAATGTCCTGTGAATCATATTTTCCAGCAAGAATTGATTTTTATACACATGAATTGTAGGCTGATGTAGCTGCTTGGCCTCCATCAATACTTCCAACAACAGATGGAGGCCTGAAGCTATAAAATCAGCAGGACCAGATTTCTAAGAGTGCGAAACAAGAAATCCTGGTGGACACAAGTGGGAGAGAGCAACTCTCAAATTCCGAATCTGACCAGTTTGCAGTGATACAGGTCAGGTGTCAGCAGTGGGGTTCCCTCCTACTTCCCTCCAGGAGGCAGTTCTTTTGCAGAAATCATTTACTTCCAATGTACAGCCAGCAATGAATAGCCAACGGAGGAAGAGTCTTTATGTATGCACAGTGTGGTTTGTCAAACTGGAAATTATTTCCGAAAACCCTCATTTTGAGTGATCCTCTGCTCCACCGCTCTGAAGGCAAGCCTCCTAGACCTGTGCAGGCACAAGCTGGCTAGACCTTCTCTCCCAACACTACATCATGGGGTCAGGGATTGGACCAGGCTTCTCTTGCTCCTTTCCCATGTCCCCTTCTGGAACTTCTAAACCCTGTGGGCCCCAAGGTCTGCCTGAACATCTGCAGATGGAAGCCTTGAGATAAGCTCTGCCACCTCCACCATCTCTTTTTATGCAGATCTAATTTCCCAGGCCTGACAGTCCTCATCTGAAGAACTGGTACCACTCAGTCCCTGGAAAGCACACCCAGGATAACCTCAGAACAAAGTGGAATTGTAGTCATAAGTTCAAAGACTCAGCTGTCCTAAAATGGCCATAGCCATAGAATGATGATTGCTATGACCAGAGTCCTGATTCTTCTTCACATGGATAGTTGGGCCTCTGGAAGCGATAGGGACAAGTCCCAGAGAATAGGGAGCATTCAAGGCTTGAACAATACCCCAGAGGGCAGATGATCTGGGGAGAGAGACTTTTTGTCCAGTTCAGTGTCCTAAAAGTATCTACTCATATAACTCTTCCCAAACGTCCCTGTTTGGTTCAGGGTCAGCATCAATTTAATGCCTGTTGAATTTACAGAGTGACCACCAGTGTTTCATGCTAGCTATGAGCCCTGTGTGAATGTCAAAGCACTTATCTTTTAAGTAGATTATAGAAAACACACACACACACAAACGTCTGGTAACCAGAATTCCTTCAGCTTGAGCAACATATATGCACATGTTTGTAAGTTCTTTGTGGGCAATATTGGGTGTTTGTTAGAATTCACATGAGGCATTCAGTGCTAACTCCATTAAGTTGTAGAAACTGTGCCAAGAAGGTTGTACATGGGTTGGTCCATTTTGAGCCAAATGTGTTAAGCAGGTTTGGCACATGGCCCTGTCAGGAGGAAATCTATCAGGCACCATGAATGAGTTTGTCACATCATGGCAGTTCATGGATTATGTTATGTATATGCAGAGTTAGTTATTTGCTGGTCCTTGAGATTTTGATGTAGGCATTTTGTGCCATAGGTTTGATGTTTTGTAAGTTATTAACCACATCTGGGAAGGCTGTTCTCTACAGCAGAGCCAATGGTCACGGTGCTTTTAGCCGAAGAATGATGAGCTTTTAAGTTTCAAAGGAAGACAACTAATGGGAACGCAGGGCTATGAGACACGACTGATGAGCTGTAGGTTCCGGAAAAAAACATTTGGAAGTACTTCTTTATTCAATGCATAATTAACTTCTGGTATTTATTGCCACAAAAATACAGAGTTGTTCCCACTAGTGTAGCTTTTTAAAAGGATTTGACACATTTATGGAGATCACCTATGAATGTCTGTTAGCCATGGTTGCTAATACTGAACACCCACTTTCAGAACCTAAGGGCAGAAGGGACTTCTCTCTGTATTATGATTCAGCTGTAGGACTTCAGTGGGTCCCCAAAGCAGTACTCAAAGCCTCCATGGCACCTGCAGAGACCTCTGGTGCTGCCCATGAGGCTGTCCACTTTCTGCCTTCTTGGAAAAAAAAAATATTGTTTTTCTCCCTGCTTTCTCAGGCCTTTGCCTTGCTCCTACAAAACTGGGTGGAATACCAAACACCCTAGAAGATCCAGGGCAATCCTGATGAACTTGAACAGTGGGCTGAAAGCAACAGAATGAGATATAGTAAGGACAAGTTTCAAGTAGTCCACCTAGGAAAAAGAAACCAAATACATCGATACAAGATGAGGAATACATGGCTCAACAGAACTGAAAAAGAAAAAGATCTCAGAGTAATTCTGGACAATAGACTAAACATGAGCCAACAATGCGATGCAGCCACCAAAAGGGCAAATGCTACTTTGGGATGCATTCACAGAAGTCTTAATTCCAAATCAAATATTACTTCCATAGTAGTATTTCCTCTATACTCCTCACTAGTCAGACCTTATCTGGAATACTGTGCCCAATTCCAGGCACCAAGAAATATGCAGGAAAATTAGGAAGGGTGAAAAGAAGGGCAACAAAAATGATCCAGGGTTTGGAAACACTGCCCTATATGGAGGGACTGAGAGAACCGGGCATGTTCAGCCTTGAGAAGAGAAGACTGAGGAAGGACATGATATCCCTCTATAAGTACTTCAAATGCTGCCACAAAGAGGAAGGTCAAGATCTCTTCTTGCTGATGCCAGAGTGTGGGACATGGAATAATCAGTTCAAGTTGCAACAACCCAGATTCAGGCTGGACATCAGGAAAAGCTTCCTCACTATCAGAGCAATACCACAGTGGAACCAGGTGCCTGGAGAGGTGATGGTCTCTCCCACAGTAGAGACATTCAAAAAGAAACTGGATAGCCATCTGAGTGGGATGGTGTGACTTGGTATCCTGAAACAGCAGAGGGTTCGGCCCAATGGCCTTCATGGCCCCTTCCAACTCTACTGTTCTATGATTCCAGTCTCTTTATCTCACCATGGTGAGGAACCGAGTAGCTGAGCCCAGGACTGAGTTGGGGGGAAAATCCTTCCTTAGGGGCTTGGGCAATTTCCTTTCTTTTGCTACTGTGGGAAGTTGTGCACAGACTGATAGGGAAAGCCGAGCAACTCTGTGTGGGCCTCCTCAGAAGTAAGTCGTGCTTAGATATGTGGAAATGCACACAAGATAACAACCTCCAACATGTATTCTTTGTATTGCATGGTGTCAAATATGTAGATTATCTTTGGAATTCAAAATATTCCTCTGTTCATTGTGGGATTGTGGGTGAAAGAGCTTGTGGGTAAATGGGTTGTCTTTTGATTAGCCAGTCCCCCATAGCAGCCATTTTGATACTACCCACATCTCCTGTGGGAACTTTTTAATGACAGGGACCACAGCAATTTCTCACATTCCCAATTGCCTCCACAAAGATGGAAGACTTGTTAAAGTAGGCTCTTTTGATTCAGCGCAACAAAATTTTCAGTAGTTGTTAAATGGCAATTAGGTAATGCAATGCAAAGGAATGAAGTTTCAGAGTAGGGAGAGTTTATTTCTCCTGTTGCTACATAGTATCATTCGTTTTTTATTTACCAAAGCTTATAATTTGAGCTTTGAAAAGCTCTTATTGATACACTCTGGGATTTCTTGAAATATAGCTATTTAATATAACCCACTGCAAACCTTCTCCCACTCAAATAAATTGCCCATCTCTTCAATTACAGCCCCTTCAAAAACATTTTCAAATATCTATGAATTTACAAGATAACAAATGGTGTGTGTGCGTGTGTGTGCACGTATGCTTTAATCAGCCATATTCATTTTCCCAATCAAAGCAAAAAGTGGAAAACTAAAAGTTTGGAAGGTTATCTACAAAGTGCCACCTGCCTTTTGAATACACCTCGTTGCATCTCCCTGCCAGGTTCTAACTATTATGCAACTAAAAAGCACAACTAAATGTTTGTGTTAAAATTGCATATGATAATACAAGAGTAGTGAGTGAAAGTATGTTCGTGTGTGTGAGGCGAGGGGGTGCAGGTGTTCAGCTGGCTTATGGACATACATCTGGAGACATTTTTATCTGCAAAATGATGAACCATGTTCCTTCAGTGTTCCTGAGCACAGGATCACATAGGCTGCAGGAAGTTATTCAACTGGATGGATCTAGATTAAGAGAAAAACCTGGTTTGATCCTGTTCATACAAGCCTCTGACCCAGTTAGGCATGCTTAGGGAAGTACCAACATAACTACATTTTGTGATTTCCAGGTATCAGAAATGGTCTTTAAGTCCATAAAGTTCATGAAACTAGAGAAAGACTCATCCCCTGTGGAATCCATGGATCAGATACTCAGAAATCCAAACTCACATGACATACCTAGGTCTGTTAGGAATTGAAGTTTTACCAGTTCCTATAAATAGGACCCTCTTGGAAAAATGTGCATAACTGAATTAGCTATGCACCTATCTCCACAATCGTCTGGATGTTGCAATGCATTTCTCAACAGTTAAAATGTTCTTAATTGCATCAGTAAAGAAATATATTTAGAGGGATTTTTAATCTGGCTCACACACACACACACACACACACACACACACACACACACATTATATATATACTTGGCTGTTCTTACATATGATATTAGTACAGGTCTTCTGTGCAGCTCGCCCTCTCTGTTCGCTTTATTTTCAAGTGGACATCTCCATTCAGGTAAAGCAGAAGTGGACAACTTAGGTACGTTGGGAGGTGGCATTGCTCCTTCCAGAGCTCACTTCTCTGCTGTTGGGCCTGGTCACATGGCCAGATTCCTAGCAATTATGCCGGAAAACAAGAAGTGCTGAGGCACCAGACATCCTGTTTCCCACTAGAATCATGCTCCCCCCCAGAACACCAAGCAGATGGCGAGCATGTGGAGGCACAGGTGGCCCACTGGTTCTGTGTTGTGTTGCATGCCCTGGCATAGAGTGAAAATGGCCCTCCCTGAAACCCAGTGTGATTCCCGGCACCAGGAAATGATAGCATCACCCCTTGCCATAAAACCTAACCACCCAAGGGAATGAGAAATCATGCTGGGGTCCAGGGGAACAAGCTGTGGGAATCTTCCACCGCCAAAGTGGATTGCTCACACATTCCTATCCAGTTCCTTTTCAGATGCTGAGGTCTCAGGGAGGAGCAGGCCTAATCCCCACAGCTACAGTGGTCCACTGACCTGGAGCAACCCACTTCCATGGTTTTAATCCAAGCAAATACAGTGCATCAGCTATGAGGCATAGTCTGTCTGGTCCTTAACAGCAATCCTGTGTTTGTTGTTGCAGAAAGGGAAGAAAACCAGGATTCTTACCGAGTGCCTGACATATTTCTGGGTGATGACTGTATTGCATTGTGCATGGTGGAACAGCAGTGGATGTGGGCAAATTCCTGGGACAGCTATAGAAGCTTCTATGGAATCAGAACCAGGTCTCAAAGGCTCTCAGATGGACATATCCATAGCCACAAACAAAATGGTGCTTCTTTACTTGTAATTAATAATCTTGGGCCTTGTGCTATACATTAAAACCATACTGTTTCACATAAACATAAAATATTTGTTGGAGGAGTTGTTGGTTATGCAGTTCCAGACCATAGTTAAGAAAAGCAACAAAGACAATTAATCAAGAGAAAATCAGGAAAGAAGATATAAAGATGGAAACACCATTGCAGTGTGGATCAGAATGTAATAGCTGACAACACAACACTGCAAACAAAATTATTTAAGTACTGCAGACTGTTTCGGACTCCCCAAAGTATAGCTTTATCTAGCCCATATTGTGTGCACTGTCATTGTTCACCTTCCAAACGTAGATCCATTTTTAAATGTTCTGATCCATTGACATCAGGGGTCCTCAAACTTTTCCACCAGTTGAAAGCTCGGGGCCAGTTGAAAGCTTCCGGCTCTGGGTGCAGGCCGGAAAGGTGGTGCCGGCGGTGCACGAGGGCTGGTGAGGGGGTGGTGCGTGCGGGTGCGCACACGGCAGGGCACGGGCAGGCATGCGCTGTGAGGTGGGCACACGAGCCAGCAGCTTGCTCACTTGGACATCCTTTTCTTCAAGTGAGCAAACCGCTGCTTCCCCACATGTGGGGCAAGATGGGTAGCGGCATGCACATGCATGGGCATGGGCATGGGCATGTGCGTGCACAGGGTGGGTCCAAATGGGCATGGCGGGCCTGATCTGGCCCCCAGGCCATAGTTGGAGGACCCATGATCTACATTGTGCAACATCCCCAGTGGACATATTTTATTGCCCTTACAGAACATGGGTTTTCTCCTAACACAATTCAGGATTTTTGGAAACAGAAATCCAGGCTTGTCAGCAAAGGGCCACCCTCCAGCCCCATGTGACATGGCCTCCCATTAGTTTTTGCTTCTGGATGCTTACTGTAATGATTTTTCATGTGCCAATTGGATTTTGATACTATAAACATTTCAGGGCAGTGTGGCAGAAAATATTTACCATGTGTGATTCCAATGTGGAAAATAACAATAAGAGATGAATGGTGTGAATGTCTCTATATGCAGCTCTAAAATTCTGAAGATGTTCCTCATTTAAGCAAAGGGCAGCTGAAGAGGCATTAATATCACCAAGGCTAAGCTAGGACATTGCCTCAAAAATCTATATTTTAACGGAAGGTGAAAGTAAAAGTGAATTTGTCTGTGTGTGTTTGTAGTTCAGTTCTGCATTTTGCTTAGTCCTGTGAAGGTACCCATGCTTTTTCTCATGGATTTGGCCTGCTAGTCAAGCTTGGTTTGGGGATAATCATAGTTCCACTCAGCTTGGCTTTCAGCTTCACCCCGAATTGAATCCATTCCCACCTTTCCCAGACCTTCTAATTCCAAAGCCACACTCAAATGTCTTTTCCTCCCATGTGGAGCAGGGCTCTCACATGAGTTCAGTGACACAGGGAGGAACCAAATGCAGCAATGCCCAATCCAGCATCAGTTCAAACTGCCCTGGAGTTTCGCCTGAGGAGAAATGTAAAGGCAAAAAACTTACAGGGAAGTCAAAAGAGATTTAACAGGGCAATTGGAAGTTTCCAAGGGGATTAAACAGACTGATATTCCCAGGGTACAAAACAAAACATTTTAGCATTGTCAATACAGGGCAGGGTTGCTTTCCAAATCTGCACCTGGAGACAGAATGAATTAACGAGTCTGCTCACCTTTGCTCAGTGTTTTCCGAGCGTCAGAACAGAGCCTAACACACTCTCTTTATTTCTTTTCTGCCATACCTTCAGTATATCACCCATAATGATGACCCTCAGGGAATGTAACCTGACATGTTTAAGAGCACTTCTTTGTTCTCCAGGGTCCGAATACATGAATCCAGGCTCCCCAGGGGGTTCGACACAAATAAGACCTGACATCATAAAGTCCGTTTCCTCCCCTGACTCTCACACTGTACAGAGGTGAAAGGCATTCTGGTAACTCATTTTCTTTAGACTACAGCTAATACATTTATATCACACCCTTTTTCCACTTGTCAGAAAGCCAAGGTGGCTTGCCCAGTCCTTCTCATCTCTATACCATGTTCACAATAACCCTGTAAGGTAGGTTAAGCTGAGAGGCAGTGGCTGACCCTAAGTGGCCCAGTCCAACACCCTAACCAGTACACCCCACTGACTCTCTCCATCTCCTTTCTTCCCCCACTTCTTGAAATACTAAAATATTATTTTCCAGAATCTTTCATATATTTTTTCCTCCAAAAAGTGCCTCATTTGGAAGTCACTTTCATATGCTGAAGGAGAATTTCTTTTAAACACGTACATACCTCTTGGTTCAATTTAGAGCTAGCTTAGTTTCTCGGGAAGCATTAAGAAAACATTCATCTGCCCATCAGACATGAGAACTGAGATTGTAGACTGGGTGCTTCAACCACCTAACCCAAATAAGCAACATTTTTCACCAGTGGTTGCTATTGGCTATCGAGACTCAATATGGCTGACTGTCCATTTCATTTGCTGTCCATTTCTTATTTTTCCAACTTTCAGTTCTTTCTATCCTCTTTTGGATCAGTTTAAGATTTCTTTATTGTTCTTTTTTTTCTTTTCCAGAAAGTCCACACAACAATCTGTATGGGTTTCTCCTGATACATTCGTTATGAACTTTTCTTAATACAAATGAGCTTTTGTCCAACATACAAATCTTTGCAAGCAATTTTCTCCCTTGTATGCACTCACACACACATTCTTGTTCATTTATATAGCTAATAGTTTTTAAGTACATGTTGTCCTAATATACACTCCCCCCCCCCCGGCATTTGCTTGCTCTAATATATGCATTTGTGTACGCATTCATATTGGGGAGAACAGCATGGCAAAACCAAGGAAAGTGCAGCTTAAAGTGCAGAGGACAATGGCCAGATGCTTTCTGATTTACTGATTCGGGCAGTGTGAATTGGGTAAAGGCATTTCAGTGTGTTAGCTGACTAACAATTCCTGACACCTCTAGCTGAAGCCGCTGTCAAGCAATCATTCCATGGCCAGGGAATACAGATGCATCCACCTTTCCAGTTAGCTTTGTGCAAATGGTCTCCCAAATTCACCACCCTGTTTATAGGAAGATAACCCTGGACAAATATTTTCACCTCATTTCTCCAGGGCAGGAGAAATTCTCCAACAGATTCTTGGCCTTAAGCGAATCATTAGCAGGGACTACAGCCCAAATTCTGCCCTCCACCAGGTCTGTTGTTTGTTTTGCTTCTGTTAATAACAAAAGAAGCAGCAAATGCACAGCAACCTGGCCAGTATTGTTTCACTCTCCGCGATAACCTGAATCTAGCATCATTCTAAGGCATGGTGGCTGCCACAGAGTCATAATCAAAGTATTGCAAGAGTTGTGCTGTGGTTTCCTATTATGAAAGAAGTACCACTTATCTACATAAGGGAAACATCAAATCTGATATTATGGAAAGAATAAAGAGTCCAAGGAATGGTTACTTCCATGGTTTCTACTTCTACCGATGGCCTTATGTTGGGTAATGCTTCCAGTCCACAAAAACCCAAACACCAAACCTGATTTCGTTAGGAGTTGGGAGCTGGAATTAGGAAAAGGGGGGTCAACTAGTCCCCAGCACATAAATCATCCATCTAGATTGCCTATATGAAATGGAATAATAATAGGTCATACAAGATATGGAAGATATAACTTTGGAAAGTCAAATTCATTCATATTTGTGACTATATATGAAAGTATGAGAACAAATTTCTTTTGCATGGCTGCCTAAGGGGGAAAAATTGTCTATAAATTCATGACAAAGTGAACTATGTCATCACAAATGATATATAAAATAACAGATATATGCATGTATAAACAATCCCACATGTTGAAATGTCAGGAAGAAGGAAGGTACTTATATACATAACAGACTCATCTGGTACTAAAGAAACTCAAGTGTAAGATCAAAGCTGCCTTTGGAACACTAACCTGTAATATCCGTTGTTTATGTTAATATTTTATTAACTGACACTAATATACCACTTAATTATATTGACAAAATCTCATACGATTACTAGTTCAAGAATGTAGCATGCAAAATATTAGAAAATAGCATAGCTTTGCAAATTCATTATTGGAAAATAACTTCCATGAATGTGTCATCTTGTGAAAACTTGACTTATTATATGAGAACAAAGGAAAGAAGACAAAGAAATAAATTTGTTCAGAAGTGGATTACTTGTATTAACTCCTAACAAAATGAGGCACACATATCTACAGATACATCACACATGTTTAATTTACTGTAGCCATCATAACCTTCTTCTTCCTTCTTTGTTGCAAATCATATTCATCTTGATATTAATGATCTCTCAGTGTGTGTGTGTGTGTGTGTATCATTGTTTTCTATCATGCTTGAGAGATTATAATGCTTCCCTGATACAAATAGTATTTCCAAGTTCAAGGTGCAAACCCAACAGATGGTATTTTCTTCTACAATTAATTACAATTAGCTCTGATAAATAAATTATTTCCTTCCTGTTGTACTAATCAAAAAGCTATGTTCAAGATAGCAATGTGAACTAAGATCTCCATAATCATCTATAGAACTGTGCACCTGAACTAGTTATAAAGCTCCTTAAAAGTTGGACAAGCCTAGGGAAACCATGGATATCTCACTGTAAAGCTAAGGTATGGACTGATGATATAAAAAATGTTTTCCCTTTCCAGAAGACAGAATAGAAGTTGAACCTGTACTTACTAGCTGTCACAGTCAGGATGAGGTAAATAAACTGAGATTTCATCTACATGACCAAGGTATGTTTTTTGGTAGATAAGCCATTCAGGACTCGGTGGTACAGCAATTTTGGATGCGATAACACAGGGGCATGGAGACCTTTCCAGCCTCACATCTAGATTGCCCTGCAGAACACCAGCAACAGCATGGTGCAGAGTATTCTGTGGGTGTAGCTTCCTCATCACCCTTTCAAATGGTATTCCAAAACAAATCATCTATACCTTTGCTGCCTTCCCTAGAGATGTTCCACAGAGATTAGCTGAGAAGCAGCAGGTATTTCCTCATCCTATTTCTTAGCACTAAGCAGAAATTATCTTCTTTCATCAGAAGCTTATCAGAGATAAGTGCTCCCCTAACTTGTGGACAGGGGACCAGGGCTTGGGGAAGAGACTGCTGAGACGAAGGGAGAAACACATGCCTTTGATAGCACTTCCCTGAAAAATTTGAGAAGTTGGGAATGCTTCATGGATTAGCTTTGTTCTTGGACGACCAGACAATGAGTGGGTCCAGACAACATGATAACCCATGGTTGATGGTTGGGTATAATTTGAATGTAGGTTGATGAACCATAGGTTGTGGTCAAAATGTGGGATATCACACTAAATGATTCCTACCCTATATTTACCTCCCTGTTGTCTATTTTTGTTCTTTGTTTCTATGTTGCTCTGCTCTGGTTTAATACACTGGAGATGACTTGGGGATACCTTTTGTGATCAAAAAGTGTGATAGAATATTTCAATAAATACAGATTCCTTTCTGTAACTGCTGAAGCCTACAATATTTCAATCAAGCTGCAGTGGTGACCAAGGTACAAATTCAGGCTTCCTTGTAAAAACAAAACCATTGCACCCTTTGGCTGCATCACACAGCTGCTTGGTTGCACACCTATGCTCATTCTCAGAGATAAGGTGCAAGAATGCCACATAGCAATTTGTAAAACATCCCACTGCAGCACCATATGGCCAAGCTGATTTGGTTGATATCTCTCCCCTCTTCTGGTTATTCCCACAACCGGAAGGTTCTGGGTAGCTTTATCAACTGCCCTTCAGGCCTGACGGTGCTGCTGCCAAATGCCAGGTCAGTGCACAATAAAGCATCCCTCATCCATGACCTAATTGTGGATGAGGGGGCCGACCTGGCTTGCATTACAGAGACCTGGATGGGAGAGAGTGGGGATGTAGCCCTCTCTCAGCTGTGTCCGCCTGGGTATTTAATCCAGCACCAGCCATGCCCTGAGGGGAGGGGAGGGGGGGTCGTTCTGGTTCATCGAGCTGCAATTTCCCTTGCAGGGCTTCCTGTTCCCTCGAGACCAGACCTAGAGTGCTTATACCTGGGGGTGGACAACCAAGACAAATTAGGGATTCTGCTGGTGTACCGTGTACCCTTCTGCCCTGCCTGAGCTGTGGAGATCATCTCAGACCTGGTGTTGAGGACCCCCAGGATGTTGGTCATGGGGGACTTCAATCTCCATGCTGAGACTGTTCTGACCAGGGCAGCTCAGGACTTCATGGCTTCCATGATGACCACGGGGCTCTGTCAACATGTCAATGGCCCAACCCATGAACGAGCTCACACTCTGGACCTGGTTTTCCTGACGGGACAGGAAGAGGGTGATCTGAAAGTGAGAAATTTGTGTCTGACTCCCTTGTCATGGTCAGATCACTTCTTCATTAGGTTTGAGCTCGGAACTGGCCTTTTCCTCTGTAAGGGTGAGGATCCTATTATGATGGTCCACCCTTGGAGCTGGATGGATCTGGATGGATTCCTGAGGGCTCTGGAGGATTTTCTGGTTGATAAAGCTGGCGCTCCTGTTAATACAGTTAACACAGTTCTCCACAGTTAATACAGTTCCTTTAGGGGAGGTGTCCAGAACTCAGTCTGGTCCAGCATTATTGAATGAATTTCAGTTAATGAGGCCTGATGATGTGGACAAGGTGCTTGGACAAGTACATCCTACCACCTGCATACTTGACCCTTGCCCTTCATGGCTCCTTACCAAAGCCAAATACGGGACTGGTTCCTGGATCCAAGAGATTATTAATGCCTCACTGAGGGAGAGTCGGGTGCTTGTTTCTTTAAAGGAGGCAGTGATCAGGGCTGTCCTAAAGAAGGCATCCCTGGATCCAGAGATGGCCGCCAATTATAGACTGGTGGCCAACATCCCATTTCTGGGCAAGGTGTTGGAGCGGGTGGTGGCGGAACAACTCCAAGCACTCTTGGATGAAACTGATTATCTGGACCATTTCAGTCCAGTTTCAGATCTGGTTACGGTACTGAATCTGTCTTGGTTGCCCTGTATGATGACCTGTGCAGGGAGAGGGACAGCAGGAGTGCGTCCCTGTTGGTTCTTCTGGACCTCTCAGCGGCTTTTGATACCATCAATCATGGTATCCTCCTGGATAGGCCGGCAGAATTGGGAGAAGGAGGCCATGGAGCACCACAGGAATCCATTTTGTCCCACTTGCTATTCAAGATCTCCATAAAACTTCTGGGAGGTTTGGGCTGTGGAGTCATCAGTATGCTGATGACACCCAGCTCTACCTCAATTTTTCAATTAATCCAGGTGAGGCAGTGGATGTCCTGAACTGGTGCCTGGCCAAGGTAATGGGCTGGATGAGGGCCAATAAACTGAAGCTCAATCCAGATAAGATGGAAGTCCTGTTGGTAGGTGATTCGAGTTTATGGGTAAGTGACTTGGGCCCTGCCCTGGATGGGGTTGTACTCCCTCTGAGGGACAGGGTCCACAGCTTAGGAGTGATCCTCGACCTGGAGCTGTCCCTGGAAGCCCAGGTGATGGCAGTGATGAGGAGCGCTTTCCTTCAGCTTCAGCTAATCCATCAGCTGCATCCTTACCTGGAGAAGAACTGACTAGCAACAGTGACACACACACTGGTTACTTCCCGCTTGGATTACTGTAATGCACTTGATGTGGGACTGCCCTTGAAGACAGACCAGATACTTCAGATGGTGGAAAATAGAGCTGCCAGGATGCTGCTGGGGATTGGTCATTATTCTCACATAACTCCAGTCCTCTATCAGCTCCATTGGCTTCCCATTGAAGTCTGGGCTCAATTCAGACTCAATTACCTATAAAGCCCTAAACGGCTTGGGACCAGGATACCTAAAGGAACGCCTTTTTCCCTATATGCCCTCTCATCCCCTAAGATCAGCAGCAGAGGCCCTCCTCTGGGAACCCTCTTTGAAAGAGGTCAGGAGACAGAACACTTGGAGGAGGGCTTTCTCGGTGGCGCCCCAACTATGGAATGCACTCCCTAGAGATGTCCGCCTGGCGCCATCATTATATGCTTTTCAGTGCCAGGTGAAGACCTTTTTATTTGATCAATATTTTAACTTCAACCAATTTTAACTGTATATGATTTATTTAATTTATTTTAAATATGTCAGTTTTATGTTCAGTTTGTGGAATAGCTAATTTATTATGCTTAGGATTTTGAATAATTCTGTAAGCTGTCCAGAGATGACAGTGATGGATGGCCTATACATTTCCTAAATAAATATAAATTTGAGGACCAATGCTGGCGGTACCTCATGGTGAACACTATAATTTGTGGGGCACTCTTCTGATTACCCATCTTCTTTCCCATGGTCCTAATATACATGAAACGAATGTCCTTTTTAGTGGAACTAACTTGGACAGAGAGACATAGACTTCATAATGGTTTCCAACAGTGACCTGATTCTTCTGAGATGCTTCAACATCTTGGTTGTGTCATGTGATGTCATTCTGGGCTCCTTCTGGGCTCCCTCACTTTCTGGAGGTCATCACAAAGGAATTAGTGGAAGGCACTATTTCTACCTTTGCTTCCCATATCATGGTAATAACTTTATTTTTGAGGTCATGTAATTCTACTTACCTGTGTAGGAACTTCTCAGATGACATGACAGTAGCTGTCTTTTATACTATTATCTCTGTGATGCTGATCCTATTAATCCACACTCTAAGAAACGAATAGGTTAAGAATGCAATGAGAAAATTATGGAAGAGCAAAATGCCTTTGGCATGGAAAAAAGGAATGTGACATTTAGAATTGTTTTAGGTAAACCGTGTGGAATGAAATGATTAAAATAAGCAGCAGAAATGGCATTTTAGAGAATAAGTTCTTCAAAGTTGCAGTGATTTGAGGATGTTTGACAATGATCTCCTTTGAAATGTGTAGGTGTGAAAAACTGCGCAGAGGTTAAGGAGAAGCAAAACTGAGCAGGTGGGCCCATATGCAAACTGGCAACCAAAAGGACTCCGCCAAAAATAGTTCTAAATAATTATTCAGTATAACCATAGAAAATATAACAAGAATAACTAACCGAACTAGATAAAATCAAACATCTAACATTTAGCACAGCACTGTTTGATTCTTTTCTTGTAAGCCACCTACCCAGCAATCCTATAGTGCCTGTGAAGGCATCCTAAGAATGGCAAGATGTGACTGTAACAGACTTAAGGTCTCAGGCAGTGGAACAAATATGAGTAAGGGTTTCCAGAAATGCAGCGCCAAATCCACCCCTGCATTGTCGCCACACTTTCCATCCCTTGTGAAAAAGCAGCTTCTTTTTTGTCTCTGACATGTGAGTGAGGTCACCATCTTAAATATTTCACCAGAGGGGAAGGTTCCTTGGTGCTTATCAGAACCACTAGAACATGGTAAGAAGCCATGAGGTCCCTCTATGAATGTTCCAGGGAAAGTGCTGGCAAGGTCTCCTGCATCTTCACATAATGTTTCAGCTTAGGGCAGAGTGTTCCCTGTCCTGCCCTCTCATCAGAGAGGTCACAGGGTCCTTCGGAAGCATGGATGAACCTTGCCTTCAAGGTTTCTTCCTGCTTTGGAGGAAATGGAGACCCATGCTTCTCCCAGGCATTGGTGCCTTATCTACGTACATGGACAGCATGTTAGTCCTCCCATCTCTGGTTAATCCTGCTCTGGAAAAGAGAAATTTGAGCTGTTGTTTACATGGCAACAGCCTTGCTTTTTTAAAAGGCTCAATTATCAACCTACAAGTGTGTGTGTGTGCGCGTGTGTGCGTGTGAGAGAGAACGAGAGAGAGAGAGCCCAACAAAATGACCATGCCACTGCTCAAAACATAATGCATTTATCCCAGTTCAGGGTTTCTTCTTGTAGGGCTGGAAGAAGATACTTTTTCTAAGGTTCTTCTGCAGGTGCCAAGGTTTCTCAGAACACACACACACATGCACACAGTTATTTTGAACAAATGTTCTGAAAGCGTTGTTTATTCACTTACATGTTTGATTTCCTTCACTCTCAAGTACCTTAACTCAAAACACAATACCATCTGATCGGATTAATTATATGGCACTGAAACATCATTCTTTTCACAGTGTGATCCCACACTTAATGGGATTTCCCATGTGACTAATCCAGGACAGAGCAAAAAGGAATAGCTGAGAAAACAAACAAAGGAGCAATAATCATGGAAACAATGGCATCAGATAGGTTTGAACCTGAGGAACACACCCTTTGTATCTCAACAACACAGCTAACATTGACTTGAAAATCAATCAGGAATATTTACTCAACTTTAAACCAGCCATTTAAGGTTTATCTGTAAAATTGCACAATAGCAGTGTTGGAAGGGTCAAGAAGGCCATCAGTCCAACCCACTAAAAGACAGATGAAAATTATAGATAACCTTGAGCTTTCATGGAACAGTGGCTAGGGCCACACCTAAGATTTACACCAGGAAGAAATGTTTTCTAAAAGGTGATAAGGGATGGCCAGTCCGTCCTCTGCCTTGCAGCAAAACATCATTTCCAGATGGACAGGTGCTACACTCTACACTCATGAAAGGGGCCATGCTTAACACAGGACATATCATATTACCAAAGACCACCTTGATCTTTATACCTTTTTATACTAGAATAAGAGCACGAGAAGGTTTGCAATGTGTGGAAAGTAATTTAAATGTCATCTAGTGTGCCAGTCTTTAGTATGCAATATCTTGCCAAGAAAAAATGGAAAAGAGAAAGAAAACGTTTGACAGGTTTTTGACGTTATTTTGTTTTGTTTTCCAAATCCCTGGTCGTATGATCTCTGTTGTTTGTATTCTCCTGGCAAGGGCAGGAGGAGTATTAGTGGCATTTTTGACATGATTGTGGCTCTGTGCCAGCTGTCAGAACTTCAGATTTCTTTTTCTGGTCATGTTTGTATTTCTAGAAACTCTGCTCCAGGGAAATAGATAAAAGTGAATGTGTGAGCAAGGAAGTCTAGGGTCCATTTTTGCTAGTGCTGATTGAATTACTACAGGTTTGCTGCTTTCTATGCCTCCTTGGAAATCCAAGAAGCTATAGGAGGCGCAGATGGTGTGCGTGCTGAAGAACCATCCCACAATACTTTCCAGACCTTGGAGAAAAACCAGTGCCAGTCGTGTTGATGATGCCAGAGGGTGCAGATTCACTAGGGCTGGGCATGATGTGTTGCACTGGCACCCCTTTGCAGGTTTGCTTGCAGTCAGCACTGTGTCGGTCTAAGACCTGTTCCTTCTCATGTGAAGCTGGGTCCATTCACTAGCTTTAAAAACCACAGATGGTAGCTTCTCCCCACTGGTTCCTCAGCTGAGGAACATACACCAAATCTCTGAACCTGCAGTTCTTCTCCTACTGAGCAGGATTACTATTGTGACAACACATTATAGGTAGGATAAATCAGGTCATCTGTGAATTATTTAACCCTGGGTTCCCCTTGAGCATAAAATGTGTTATGGTTGAAAGGTGACCTCCTACGGGCAAGAGGTGGCACTCTGCAAGTACCAGAAGGCTGTCAGAAAGAGGAAGGGCAATATCTTTTCCCATCCATTCCAGAATAGCAGACTTAAGTTAAAAGAAACCAGATTTAAACTGCTGGGAGAGGTCATCAGGAGGTTTGGGCTGCAGAGTCATCAGTATGCTGATGACACCCAGCTCTACCTCTTGTTTACATCCAACCCAGGTGAGGCAGTGGCTGTCCTAAACCAGTGCCTGGCTGAGGTAATGGGCTGGATGAGGGCCAATAAACTGAGACTCAATCCAGATAAGATGGAGGTGCTGGTATAAAGCCCTAAATGGTTTAGGTCCAGAATACCTAAAGGATTGCCTCCTTCCCTATATGCCTTCGCACCCCTTAAGATCAGCAGGGGAGGCCTTGCTCTGGGAACCCTCTTTGAAGAAAGTATGGAGGGTATCTACCTAGAGGAGGGCTTTCTCCACAGTGGCGCCCAGACTATGGAATGCTCTCCCCAGAAAGGTCTGCCTGGTGCCGACGTTATACTCCTTCCGGCGCCAGGTAAAGATCTTTTTATTTAACCATCATTTTAATAATCAAGGGTTTTTTTCCCCCTCCCCCACAGTTGCATTTTCCATTCTTTTCCTCCCTTTTCCTTTCTCTTAGTTTTGATGTTTATGTTCTATATTGTGCTGTTTTATATTCTAATAATTGTGGTTTTCATATTGTAATTTTACATTATGTAAGCCATCCTGAGTGCTTGTTGGAAGGACAGGATATAAATGAATGTATTAAATTAAATTAAATTAAAATTAGACTAGACACCAGGAAGAATTTTCTCACTGTCAGAGCAGTACGACACTGGAACCCATCACCTGGGGAAGTTGTGGGCTCTCCCTTGCTAGAGACATTCAAAAAGTGTTTGGACAATCATCTGATGGTTTAACTTGGTCTTGCATAAAGGGCCATCTGTACCTGCTGCTGAAAGAATGGACTGCAGTAAGGAGGTCCACAAGTGAGATAGTCCCCTTCCCCTCCCACTAAACCCAACCTTGCATGGAATTTGGCACTCAGAAGAAGACTCCAGAGGTTGCGTGTAGCGTCTGAAAGGATTGCAATTGAGAGAGATGATCAGACATGATTTTTATTCTTGCAAATATGACAAGAAATTATTCAAAGGAATTAGCATTTTTTATTTATTGGAATGATAAATACTCAGTAAAACATGATGTGTCAGAGATTTCTTTTAAAAATGCAATCCTCTTTAATGTTGCTGATTTAATCCTCTTTAAGGGAAAGGGAATTATCTTGTATATGCATAAATGATTTGGTATCTATCAGACATGAGGGGCCATGTAAGAAAACTGTATGTGACAATCATCTGATTATAATGGTCTCTATAGTCCTGGGCATCACTGTTCCCAGGAGTGTTTTCTTGTTGCCCACCAATGTGTCCCATCCCATACCTGCAGCTCGGTTTTCTGTGAAATAAGACAATTTCTCAAATTTCCAAAAAATGTTGCTGCCCATGCTTGGCAGCTACCTCCTCATTATTCCTTCCAGCAACACCTCTGTTTATGTTTCTGACCAAAAGAACAAAGGAAGGATTATAGGTCCAACTGATGTCTCTTGCACAAATTCTTTTACAGCACAATCCAATGAGGCTGCTTTTAACTCTCAAAACTCGGGGGATTTCAGACATTCTGTGGAAGACAGAATGAGTTCAGAGATGAAAGTCATTTCCACACTTCTCCTTCCCTGAAAAACAGTAAGTTATCCCATTTTGCTTCATTCTGTGGTGACTGTGAGAGCAAAAATAGGATCTTGCAGAGTCTGGATTTCCAGCACCGAACACAGAGCAAGTTCCTTAGGTCTAGTCTCTATCTAGCTTCAGTGAAATCGCACTCAAATTCTCAAGCAAGAGTTCAAGTACTTAATGAACCTCTGAGATATCTAAAAGCTAAATATATCCCTCTTTCAAGAGGATTCTGTAATTTTTCTCTTCTCAGTAGCCAGAAGAATAATCCCCGCTTTGTAATTCACCTGAGGAGAGGAGAGGAGAGGAGAGGAGAGGAGAGGAGAGGAGAGATTTATAACAACATTACAAGCAGAAAGTATTCCAAGATCCAACTCTTTAAAATTATAGTCTACTTGAAGAGAAGAGAAGAGAAGAGAAGAGAAGAGAAGAGAAGAGAAGAGAATGTGTGGTCCTTCAGAAGTTGTGGCTGATGGTGGTTGTTGCATTCCAACCACCATCAGTCACAACTAGCATGGCCACTCATCAGGCATGTTGGGAGCTTTAGTCATCTTCTGAGAGTACTCACAGTGCTCTGAAAAATTCCACATGTACCCACCAGCCTGATCTGAACAACATGATTTTTCAAAACCGCAATGTTAACCCTGTTCTTTCAAATATTTCCTGGCAAGCTGGAGGTAGGGAGGACAATCCTTTCCTATTCTTCCTCTCCCCAGGTAATCAGAAAGTATCTCATGCATTTTCATCTATTTGTCGTGTGGCATGAAGAGAAAAATGCAGGAGGCAGGGAGTTCCGGAGTCTAATAGAGGAAATTACAAGAAAAAGAATTTTTTTGTTTTTACTCTGTGAAAAATGTGTAGTCATGTCTTCAACTCAATTCAAACTTTAAAACTTTTTATTGCCCTGCAAGGCACAAAACAACAATAACTCTGTAGCATCACTGTATGAGCCACAGTTCTATTTGCCTATTTTCTCTGAATATGGAAATGAGTGCCCTTTCATTGCTTGCTCATATGAACAGGAATCTTAACCCTTTATCAGGTACAATGTTCATTTACACTAATTACAATAATTTGCAGCAAATCACCTTCCTGCAGTCCTGAATAATAATTTTGCCTTTCGAAGGTATATTTTAACTGTCTTCCATTTGATGCCAGTTTTGAAAGCGACATTCATCAAGAGAGCCTTATGCAAATTGTTAAATTGAGCTTAACCTCCTTCCAGCTGAAATGCTTGACATTCTGAGTCACTGCTTTTATATGTTTTTCAAGCTTGCACTCTCCCTGCCCTTAAATGGGGAGCATTTTTCTCTATTTTCCCAGTCATTTAAATTAAGTCCATAGTTCATGAGACTGGGATCAATCCGCAGAAATTGGGAAGTGGTAGGTTAAAGAGGAAAATAATGCATATGCATTTTTAATGTAAACCCTTTGATACTCTCTCAGACCTTGGTATTTCTGCCTCCCTTCCAGGAAGAACAACGTATGTGTTGACTTTTTGCCACTCTCCTAATGCTCTGAAGTGGGACTTGCCATTTTGTCAATTGCATTGTACAAGAAGCGGAGAACAGATTTCTAGTCTTTTCACTGGTGCCTAGAAATTGGTCTCCAGTTATCTAGGTGGAGCTCAGTTGTATTCCTGAACCTCTTGAGAACCGTTGCTGGAAAACACTGGAAACTCTGTGCTGTGTAACATGAGACTTAGCAGTCAGAAACCATATTTTATTTGGTTGCTTATTATTATTTCAGTGTATAATTTAAGTCCAATGCTATGGCTGGGGACTCTTCTTAATAATTTGATTTCTTTAAAAAAAAAAAAATTGAATGTGTTCTGATCTGGTAAAATTCTACACCAGCCTACTCCAACCCGGTGCCCCCAGATAATTTAACTGTAACTCCCATCATTACCAACCCCACATGGTTTAATTACAACTCTGTGCTGGACAGAGGTTGGTGGTTGTAGTCAACAACTTCTTGAAGACACCAGATGGAAATGGAGTTTCAACACCGGTGGTATCAATTTCCTTGAGCTAGAGGGGCAAATTCAATTTCAGAGAAACTCTTGGAGGCTACATTTCAGTCCCAAAGGGGGTAGGGCTGAAAGGAGAGGGAGCAGGTCTCCAGATTTCAAATTTGGTAACAAGCTTTAGGGGAGTTAATTTCAGGCATTTGGACAGAGGACGGAGAACATGTAAAGTGCATAAATCCACTAAATGATTAGCAGGTTGTGGAATGAGGCTTGACTATCCAAGGGTTCAAGAAGGTCAGATTAGGAGCCCAGCTGGCCATCCTGAGAGTCAATAGCCCTGTTCTATACCATCACATCAGATCCTGTGTTGTTGCACTGGAAGCTCAGCCAAGTTACAGAACAGGTATATATTAACCCTTTGGGACACTGGATAGGAAGAGAGTGAGAACCAGCAAAACAGTCGCTTGGTGCACAAACCCAATATTTTCCTCTTTCTCCAAAATGCTTACGAATCCTACTAGTCAGTTAATTCAATAGGTGGTGGCAGTTACTGATGCATTATTTTTAAGGGTGCATTTATTCCCAGGGGTAAAGTCAGCTTACGTGGTGCCCACTGATGCTACGCATTAAAGAAGAGCAATAAAGATCCCCAGAAGTACCTCTGGATATGCGTCAAGCACCATGCTCTCATACTCCCCCAGAATTCCAGACTACATGTGAATATTCTCCAGGATCTCTTATATTCAATGCTGACTCATGGATACTCATACAAGAAAACACATCTAGACTATCTTCTGCAAACACTCATTCCTTTGTATTATGATTGTTTCACCTCTATGGACACACTTTCCATAGTTATTATAAAGTATATAAATATTTTTTCAAAAAGTAGATTCACAGGGCCAGTCTGACTATTTCTATAACCCTTCATACTAGTCAAGAAGGTAGGTCAACTTTATATTATCCACACATTAAAGCATATTGGGTATGAAGATGAGAGAGACAGGCTGAGCTGGGGCAACTTAGAGTGGTAGGTCAAATACCCTTCTCACCCTAGTCCAGATCTCATGCACATCCATACAGACCTTCATGGTGACAAATGGTTCCATGAAATTCAGAGCAAAGTTCCATCCACCCCATACTTAAAGTGTTGGTGGGAGATATAAGATTTTGACTGGTCTTTTCTGGTGTACCACTCAGTCATTTACTAGTAGGGATGTCTGAATCAGCAAAGTATGAGCTCAATAAAGTTCTCTAAATTCATCTTGAAGCACATTTAGACCCATCTCCATATGATATGGTGAACTTTGTTTCCTTTTCTCATAAAAACCCAAGTCTATTTTTGTGCATTCTCCAAATATACACATCTTTGAAATGTAAGAGTTCTTGATTAAAAAGTATTTGTGTGCATTTCTGAAGACTACATTTGAATACACATTTTTTATGCATGCATGTGGTCAAAAACATTTCCTCTGGTCCACAAATCAAAGTGTTAGCATAGAACTGGAATGACTTAAGGTGCTGATTGCCTTCATGTGCATGTTTGATCTGAAAGGTATGAACTGGGTACAACCTGATCAAAAACAAACTGAAATGATTTTTTCATACATCCCTACTTACAAGCAATTTTATTCATGCCTAAATGTTAACATATTCAAAGCTCTTGCAGGCACTAATTTGCAACTTGGAAAGCCATAACAGCATTCACCTTTCCTTTGACTTGAGGACACAAATGACTTGCAGACCTATATAGGGGTTAGGAAGCATAAGACTAAAACCAAAAAGACTGTAGTCAGTGTAAAAAGGAGCATTCACTTTTGTATTGTTTAGGGAGCCATTGAATGACTACTGATAGCACTATAGCCCCTGGGAAATAAGAGACCATTAAATGGCCATACAAGCCTATGTCATTCTCTCCAATGCTGTACTGCAGATCTCAAAAAGACCAAGAAAGAAGAAGAAGCATGAGAGGTGCAATGGACCCAACAAACCAAATGAGGAATGAGACCCTATGTAATATATAGAAAATGCCGACTTCATATTAAGTGATTGATCATCACAGGCTGGTTCTAAAGCCATCAACCACATACTGGAAATGTTCTATGTTCTTCCTTCTCCTCATCAGAGACCCTACTGAACAGCATCCCTACTTCATCAGCAGTCAGCTTGATACTTCCAGGAAGTCCAACAGAAAGCATATGTCTTTCCCTAGTGTGCCTCCCCAGAATTGCCATTTATTTGTGTGTGGTGTGTGTGTGTTTGTGTAGCCTCTAAATATGGAGGTTCCATTTATGTCTATCATCTGTAGATCTGTCTTGTACCCTCAGCAGCTATCTCTTATACCCTGAGAAACTGAGCAAGTCTCTTCTGTGCTTCTTAACTTAGCTAGATCTTAAAGGGGAAGTTTTTTATTAAGTTTCAATAGATTACAAAACAGTATAGATCAAAGCAACATTATTTGAGATGTTGGAAGAAGCATCTGCGCATGAGAAGAGGTGAATCTTAATTGGAACAATTCCACCTTTCCTCTATTTCAGAAAGATCTGGACACCACCTTCAGGGTCATCCCTGCTGCCTGAGGAACTGATGGCAGGGATGTTGGACACTTCTGAATTGGCTCACTTGCTTCATCTGTCCTCTTCTTACAGAGTCAAGGAATTATTCCTCAAACTCCTTCCCACCTCTAGTTCTGAAAAGCCTCCCTCCTTTTCCAAGGTGGGCTGGTTCTCATGCTTTCTCTGAGAATCTTCACTAGATAGCCTTGAAGCTGCAAAATCATCTGCTCCTTCACCTCCTTCACAGAATTCTAAAAATCTATCTGAAGAGACTGTAATTTGAGAGAGCTGGGTCCCATCTCTTCAACCCTTACCATTTGGACATAAATCCCATGGCAGTATGAAATAGAATATCCTTTCATCTGTTCTACTACCAATCAATTTATTTGAGACCTTGCACTATGAAAGGAGGGATTAAATATTACTTTTACTTAGCATTTTTGGAGCATCCAGTACCTCAGCAATACTTATATCCACACAGCAATGTCACTCAGTATTATTAACCTATATTTCAGAAGTGAACCCAGACTCAGAGGTGGCAGGTCATTTAAAAGACCAAACAAGCAAACCTGCTAAAAAGTACACAAGTGATATATAATGGCACTTCAATATGTGTGCTCATTGAACTTGCTGCCAAAAAACCAAGTTGGCCAAATTGGAGTACAAGCCAGGAGACTTCAGTGGGTGTCCCTGGACTTAAGATTCATTGAGGAAAAAAGGGACGCATTTGTGAGGACAGATGAACCAGAGTGGCAGTACCTGATGAACTTCAGTGATATGGGAGATTACTGGAAGCCCACTGAATCCAATGCCTTCTATTCCAACAACATAAACATGCTTTTTGATTTGTAGATCCCTTGTTAGCATGCATTGTTTACTAGATCATCTTCCTTATCATCTTCATCATCACCACCACCATCATCACTATTGATTTTGGTAATCTATGCATGAATTGAACTTCATGTATTTCAGCTTCAAAGGAGAGACTCAGTAGGGTGTTCTACATATATGCTACACTCAGTTGCAGTGGTATGGAATTGTAGCAATAATGGTCATCCATAAGATAACTGTGATAGAAGCCAAATCAAAAGGTGAGATTGATCCACTGCTATACAGATGCAATAAACATGTAAGTCTTGCTGTATTTTTGCTACCGGTCAATGACACAGCAACAGAAGTTGCCTGTTACAGCTTCTGATGCTTGTTCTGTAATGTCTAATCCCTGCTGGAAACCTCTAGGACTGATGACTATTTCAGTGGGGGGAAAAGGACATTTCAGGTTTCATGGTCATTTCAAAATAGGCTTCCATATCTTGAAGAATCAAACAGCCTCTGAAATGGAAGAAGGCTATGGAAAAATAGTGAGAAATGAAAAGATTTGCAGGTTGTCATTAAAGCATTTGTCAGTGCACAGATAAGAAGGATGGCTAGACAGATTGCTAGCAGTGGAAAGAATTAATCAAACAGTAGAGCATGGATCCTGTAAATAATTGGTCTCTCTTATAGGACACTGCATTTGTCCTCCTATTCTGCTGGTGTCTGTTAAGACTGAATAAGAGCACATCAAGACAGTGAAGGAGAGCTGAACACACAGCAGGGTCTGAACACCATCTTTGCCCATATGAAGAAAATGGATTCACTTGAGCTGAAAGTTTAATATTTGTCAGTTGGTGGTCTTCAGACAAAACAGCTGCTGAATTTGGGTAAGTCCGTAGAACAGTTTTCAACACTCAAGTTGGAAGCCAAACCCCACCACCCCAAAGACTGCTTATCAAACCTGTATTGCCAAATCTGTGAGCCAATAAGGAAATTAGCCCATAGATGGTGAGGGAGAGGAACTGAAGCTTCCATAGCATGTATTATAACTTTGGAGTTCACTGTCATGATGACCACTGCTTTGGATGGCTTTAAAAAGGTATTGGACAAGTTAATGGATGTAGAGCTATCAATGACTACTCATTCAATGGCTACCTCTAGTGGCAAAAGCAGTATACCTATGTGAACCAGCTGCTGGGAAACTTGGGTCTATACTCATAATCTGCTCCTGGGCTTCCCTTGGGAAGCTACTAATTGAACAGAATGCTGGACTAGCTAGGTCCTTCCTATGAATCAGCATAGCTCTTCTTATCTTCTTATGTTCATAGGCAGATTCTGGTGGCAACAATAATAGGTAACTGTCAAACAGCCAGATTATCATGTAAAAAAACTAAAACCATTTAGGTTGTGGGGAAACTTAAACCTTGTGCAAAATTTTAGCAGGTGGTAGACAACTAATAAAATTGGAATTAAAGGGAAAATGTTTGTTTAGTCGCAAAGTCATGCCCAACCCTTCACAACCCCATGGACAACATTCTTCCAGGCTCTCCTGTCCTCCACCATCCCTCGGAGTCCACCCAAAACCACACTCACAGCCCCAGTGACTCCATCTAGCCACCTCAATCTCTGCCATCCCCTTCTCCTTTTGCTATTAATCTTTCCCAGCACCAGGGTCTTCTCCAGTGAATTGTTCCTTCTAATTAGGTGGCCACAGTATTTGAGTTCCATTTTCAGTATCTGGCCTTCTAAAGAGCAGTCAGGGTTGATCTCCTCTAGGACTGACCGGCTTGATTGCCTTGTGGTCCAAGGGACTCGCAGAAGTCTCCTCCAGCACCACAGTTCTAAGACCAAAATTCTTTGGAGCTCAGCCTTCCTTATTTTCCAACTTTCACAGAGAAACATTGCAACTGAGAAACCCACATGAACAAATGAGATTTGGCAAATAAGGCAAATTTGAATAAACTAATCACAACTCATTCTTTTAAAAAGAAAGGTGCATCCCTGGGGGGAAACGGCAGATATTGGATTGATAAGCCATGGGGAATATCTCGCCCTACATCTGTTGACAATGAAGTGTCACCACATCTATAAATCTCAGCTTCTGATAGTAAAAGGGACACACATAATTTTTCATTATTAGCACTTAGAAAGATCACTTTTCATTGCAAGATCATCACATTTACTTAGCCTTCTCTGCACAGAATGATGTTGTGCATGTGTGTATGTAATGGCAATCACTAGTTCAATATTTGCATGAAATTATTATGGAGCACCATTCTGGGAAAATATGCTAAAAATTACAGATCACTAAAGCCAAATATATTACAATCAGAAACAAAATTACACCACTCTTCTGTTAATTAGCAGTTAACAGATGTTTTGGAAGAACAGGGAAGGGTAAGATATACAGAAACACATTAATAAGAACAACTTAAAGATCTGTAGTTCAGCCCTTTACTGATTGTACCAATTGCTGTTCTCCTTTTTATAACACGCTGCCGTCCTGCTTTCCTCCATCTATTCTCAACTTTCTCTCACCAAGAGCATCACCAACATCCTGGGAACTGTGTGGTGCTTTCCCTCCCTTGCTTCTACTGCTGCTTCCCCTTAAGTTTGTTTCCTTTTCACTCAATTGCCTGCTTGCCCCACTTCCTCCCTGTACCCCATTTCTGGCTGGACCTTCTTCCTTGGCACACAAGTCCTAGGCCTCTCTCTATTTACATTCCTTCTCAGAAACACAGAGAGTCCACACTGCCTAGCTGCTGTGAATATGACACCATGAGAAGTTTCTCCTAGCCAAAATTAGCCTATGCTTTCCCCTGGAACAGCTAAATTATGTCAACATTCTGTGACTGCACATTTGTTCTCCACAGTTAGAAGGTTCATGAACGTTCCATGATTCTTCAGCAGCTTGGACAACACACTGAGGCAGAAGCAGAAAGTCAGACAACCAAATATTTCACAATACTATTATGTTGCAAGTACTGTTACATAAGCCATTGGATAATATGCAAACTAGTTTGAAAATGCATGATTCTGTAGTTACTGTGCACTCAAGCCTAATCCATGAAGAAAAATGGGCTAACTTGCATTAAAATAAATAATCAGATATAAAGCTTGCAGTTCTGGAAACCAGGAATTGAGGAAAACCCTGGTGATGTAGGTGTCTTTGAGGTTTCTCCTACATGTTTTACCACACAACCAGCTACATGCTTAAAAAAAATGTTGCACATAACTTTCCATCACAGTACTCTAAATTAAGACATGATCTGCTATTTTCAATAGAAAAGAAAAACCTGATTATTTTATCACATCAAAGTACTATAAAAATTTCTGTATTTTAATAGCGTTCCAGATTAAAATGATCAGAATATAGACTTTCAGAAGTTCAGTTTACAATATACTGTGAATAATGTTATATTAGGGATGTTCAGACAATTGTATCTTGGACATTTCTGCATGAAATGTCCTGAAGGACAATTCTTGAATTAATCTGAAGATTAAAATTTAGCCATCAAACAGATTTTTCATTTTTCTGAATTACACAAGTGAAAGTGATGGTCCCAGGCCACATAATTAAATTTGTCCTTTACTAATTTAAGGAACAGATAAAGAAACAAACCCTACAACTTCAGCAGAAGATGTTCTGCAGCATCCATGTTCTGAAATTCAAAAGACTAACAATAATCAGTGGCAATATATCTGGAGACTGACTTAAAGAAACAAGTGATAGTATGAATACTTTGTTGTTATGTTCAGTGCAATATGAGAATAATAATCATGTATGAAATGATGGCCTGATGCCAGTCTGCCCACATCAAGCAGAAGTTTCAGATGTTTGTGTTGGCTTATGAACTGGCCCAATGAAAAGTTCCATGATACTTGATCTGGGACACACATCTTTAATAAAGCAAGCCAGCATGAGCATCATATTAATATCAGAGAAGATGGTTTTCATCTGACATTCTGACCATTGAACTTTAGAAAACTGAAATAGCATTGTGAACCTGAAATGCATCCACAGCATGGGAATTCAAGGTAGACCAGGGAAAGAAGTGGCTAGTGTGGAAAAAAATCCTATAGTTAAGCCAAATGGGGAGATTTCTCTTTCTCTCTTTCTCTTTTTCTCCCTCCCTCCCTCTCCCCTCCCTGCTTTTATATAGATAAAGACATACCTGACTTCTATATAAAGACTAATGAAGACCACTGGCTACTACATAAACACCATTTCCTTGATTTTGGACTGAGTGAGCACAATTTGGTAGTTGGGCATAGCCAGCAAAGAAAATAGGAGTCTGAAGGATTTTTCCCAAGTTCATTGGGTTGGGGGAGCCTTATGGGAACGCCAAATGGAGGTGAACACATAAATCTATTTCTGTTTAGTGAAACTGATTCCACTTCTGAATCTGTTCATTCATAATTCCATTCCATTCCAGTTGGACATTAATCTGCAGTTAAAAATTTCCTGGACAATCCACTGTGAAATCCATATTTTAAAATGTAATGATTGATTAATTTATTTCAGCATATGCATTTTTAAATCTATTTCATCTCCAAATATGCACCTCTAAACCAATCTGGATACACTATCTGGATTCGCTACAGCATTGCAGGAAAGGGTGCAACTGGACACTTAGCACTGTTCCAATCCACATGTTCATCCAAAAGGGATGGATCAGGTCATATCAAGTTTCTGAAGCATTTTTGGCCTCAAGGTCATGTTCTTGTTTATGGGGGAAGGAACTGACATAGCTTTCTAAGCTATGCCTGAGTGTCCGCCTGCTTTCACTTCCATTTTTTCTAGTCAGGAAAAATTTTCCATAGCCTTCATAGTTAATATTCACTTATTACCTTTCTATACCACCCAACATCTATCTGGGTTCTATGAATTGGGGCCTTTGCTTTGAACAAAGATGCAGGTCACCAATGGAAATTCATTCATGTGCCTGAAAAAGTAATTTGACTTTTGGAAAGAGAGGTGGGATGGCACTTCCTCTTCCTCCTCCTCCTCCTTCTCCTCCTCTTCTTTTTCAACAAGATAGTCTGTCCCCCTGTTCCCTTTCTGAAGTTTTAAAAAACTAAGCTGTCTGCTCAGCAGCAACCGTGTCCAGGACAATGTAGCATAATTGCCCAGGATTCTGCACAAAGGGCTACTGTAACATGCAGAGGGGGCGGGGGCTGGATCATCTCACCTTCCCATCAATCGACCTATTCATCCACATACTTCTGAACATTCACCTCCAATTTTCAAGATGGTCCACCACGGACCCTCAAAATAGTCCCCAATATTTGCAAACAAACCTGAAGTTTTAGAAGTCTGTAATTTAGAGCACTCCCTGCTGTCATAGAATTTGGCCATGGAAAAGAGAGTCCTTGGAATTTTCTCGTGTTTAGGGAAGTGTGGAGCACAAAACAATATTAACAACGAATTCATCAGCAGGTAATAGGCTTTTCATTTCTCATTACCTTAAAGCTTTATTTACATCCCATTAACAGTGAGTTTTATTTACTTCATTTGTTTTAATTGCCTATTTTATCATGCTTTTGGGGGGAAACTTTCCAAGAAAAGCCCAGAATGAGAAGGATATGAAAATAGGTAAGTGCTATGTACTTATTCTCACAAATTCATATACATAAGCAGTGGGCTTGACACATCACATACTGACAGTCATTACAAAACTCCCAAATCCTGAAAGCCATGCTTGCACAAGCGAGATTACTGTCCAAAATCAGCCAGGGCCTCAGATAAATAAAGGGCCACTAGACTTTAATCTAGCCTGGGTTTAGATTGGATTTGTTTAGCTTTATAGCTTGGCAGATGGTAATTCACATGGAAACATCATTAATAATTGCCAGAAGTTCTATTTGGAAAGAGACATTTGTGCAGAAGGTTTCGCCTTAATGAGGTTCCACTTGAAAATGAGCTAACATCTATTCAGTTGATGCAAAGGACTTTTTAATTAGTCCTCTTAGAGTGAGTTAGATTTTTTCTTTTTTTTTCTTTGCTGTTCTTGACCTTACATATAAATGATCAAATGATGTACAAATCTGAGGAAAAGCTTCTTTCTTATTCATCTATATTGTATATCCTTCTTCTGCAATGTATGGTTCAAATATTTGGTGGCCTGGAATCCCAGGATGACCTTGCTCACTATATTTAGGGGCAACTCTGTCCTCCCACCAATGGAGTTTTGGCCCCCAGAATCATATTTGGCTCCTTGGGTATGGTTAAATATGACAACATCTAGCAGCAAGTGCTTCAGAATTGCACCACACATGTGCTAAGTGGAATCTTGAACCACCCAGGGGAAAAAAGAGGAGGAGGGAGCCATTTCAGCTGGAGGAATTGTTCCTTTGATGTATGCAACTTATTCATTGCTCTTATAGCAAATGTTCTATATCACAACAGGATGTGGCATGAGAACGTAAGAAAAGCTATGCTGGATTAGACCAAAGGCCCATCTACTCAGACACTTCGTACAAGTGGTGGCAAACCACAGGATCCCTCAGGCAGGATGGGTGCAAGACATCTACCTGCCCAAACTCCTCAGCAACTGGTCTCTGCAGTCTTGCTGCCTTGGGTAAAAGAGGTAGTACATAGCCAGAAAGTCTACCACCCTCCTGCTGCATGAATCTGTTCAATCCGCATCCATCCTGGTGTCCATCACTGCTTCCCATGGCAGTGAATTCCATTGTTTAGCTGTCTGTTGTGTGAAGAAATACTTCCTTTTATCTGTCCTAAACCACCCACCAATCTGCTTCCAGTGATGCTGGGTTCTAGTGTTTTGAGAGAAAGAGAAATGCCCCTTTCCACTTTCTCTGTACCATGCATTATTTTGAACACATTTTTCCTGTCTCTCTTAACTCATCTTTTGTCTAATTTGTTTTTCATTTTGATCTGCTGAAAAGGGGAAAAAGGGGGGGGGGTATGTGTTCATCACACTGAGACTGTCTCCGAATTTTGACACCTCAACATTAAAGTGTAGACTAGATTACTTACAACCTAAATGCATTTCCCTTCCTTTCCCTTTCATTTGCTTTTGAAACACTATATCTTGCTTCAAATTTTGTTAGAGAGCAGGAGAAAGGTAAAATTACATGGTGGAAAACAAGGGTTGTGCCATCCCATGGATTACTAATGAGCATTTTGGTTACTGTGGTTACTGGACAGTGCATGTGTAGTGGTGGAAGTGTTAGACTGGGGCAATTCTGGTTCTAGTCCCCACTAAGGTATTCAGCAAACAAGGTAACTTTGGGCCAGTTGCTGGCTCCCAGCTTATCCTACCACACAGGGTTGTTGTGAGGGCAAAAATGGGGAGGGAGATTATATAAGCTCTGTGGAAAACCTGCAAGGAAAATGGTTTATTGTGGCTATAATAAGTTTAATAATTAAATGATACATACATTTCTCTCTCTCCTTTGCTCTCCCCCACCCCACAAGTCCCTTTCTCTTTCTCTTTCTTTCAAATGAGGCTACAATGAAAAAATGTTGCGGTTTAGTTGCAAAGTCGTGCCCGACCCATCATGACCCCATGGACAACATTTCTCCAGGCTCTCCTGCTCTCCACCATCCCTGGGAGTCCACCCAAGCTCACACCCACTATCCCAGGGACCCCATCCAGCCACCTCATCCTCTACCATCCCCTTTTGCCATCAATCTTTCCTAGCATCAGGGTCTTCTCCAGTGAGTTCTTCCTTCTCCTTCTTAGGTGGCCAAAGTATTGAGTTTCATTTTCTGTATCTGGCCTTCTAAAGAGCAGTCAGGGTTGATTTCCTTACAATGAAAACACATACCCAGTTAAATTCTTCATGCCAGCAGGCACACACCTGAAAAAAAAAACCCCTGCAACTGTATTTCATTCCCCATTTTGCATTTGAAGATTTCGGGAATGTGGACCAGGAAGGGCCTCCCTTAGCATAGGATAGCTGGCCAGTCTGAAACATTAAATATGGACTTCCATTTGGAATTCAGGTTGCTTAGCCATAGCCGTGTTAAAGAAAAGGTTACTTAAGAGACACAGCCTTACAACTTTCTGATAAGTTGGTCTCATTGCAGAGTGTAGTTTATTTGTAAATAGTTAATTCAATTGTACCTCTAGTTTACACCAACACTCTGACTTGGCTTCTTTTTTTCTGAGTAGGTGTGCAATGGACTTTAAACCACACACATGTGTACACACATACACACTTGGACTGTTCTGTCTATCCATCCCTAGCAAGCAAAGTTGTGCTGTTTCTTCCTTTGTGCTGCAAGATCTTTTAGCTCCTTAGAACAGATGTGTACAGCCTAAGAATTTCAGCATCATGACAAATGGGGCGGGGAGACAGTCTTTGAAGCTATAATAGAATTCTTTTGGTCTAGACAGTTGCCAAAATTAGACCCTGAGAATCCTCCCCCATGCTGTCAAATCTTTTTTGGCTTGGCTTCAGTGATCAGGATGAAACTCATACATGGAGAGTTTCACTTCTATTCTATCTTTTCAGGGAAACTTTATTGTGGAGTTTTATTTGGTCCCATTTGATTTATATATACTATATCTTATTGGCACCATTGAAATCACAGTGAATGTGAACGTTTGGGATAATCTTGTCCTCTGGTTTATGTTTAGGAATTTTGTTGGAATCACAGTTCTGGAAATTTTAAACACAGTGTTCTTTCTTTAGAGGTGTGAGCATGAATATGGTGATGGGATCAGGAATAATGTCCTTAATTTGCTTCTTCACATGCCTTGCCATCCCATGATGATTAAGAGTCGGACTAGCATGGTTGGAAAGGACCTATGCATTTTAAAGACATAGTGTATAGGACTAATGTATATAAAATGCCCCCCTGTTGCTCTGGTTTTCGGAAGCCTGCACTGCTGAGTTCTAAGTGCAACATGCCAGTCTGAAGGAATAGTATGTGCTCACTGAACAGGAACACCAGGAAGTTGAATTAGAAACTGTCTTCTACCAACATGAGGCTTAATCATCTCAAGATCAGACATAACAGCTCCTTTTACATTTCCAGGAAATGCAACTGGGGGAGGCAATTGTTCCCACCCCTGCCTACATGCATTCCTTCTGAAGGCAGAAACAGAGCCCCATTCATAGAACTGTACATGGTTAGAGCTATGTCTGCTAGGAATAAGCATTACAATGAATTTCTGATCAGGATTTTATCCCGTTTGCATTTGCTGGACCGAACAGGCTTACACACCTTTCCCAGTTAGAGTTGTGGTGTGTGTACTCCCCAAAAGTGTGTTCTACGACATTTTGAACATGTGCACAATAGGTCTGTATGCATTTTCCTGTCAAAGAAAACTAGAGAGAAGCTATAAAGAATGGTTTCCAATATAATATAGACTAGAATTGGAACAAGCTTTGATGTAGAAAACATCAGTGAGCTCAAGCTTAGTTGATTCCCATATTTAATTTCTGCAGAAAAAGAACTGATTCTGGGCAATGTGGAAAGAACACTAAAAGTGCCTCATTGCACACATTGGTCACTTCAAAAGGGAACTTGGGAGCAGGGGGCCCTGTTGCAATGCAGAATGGGAGACGGCCAGTTTTGCTTTTACTCAGATTCAAATATCTTTAAACCTCATGTTCTTTCTGTCCCAAATACAAAGAACTCTGCAAATTGTAGTAAATACTTTGAGGCACACATGATGGGAGCCAGTCCTGCAGTGTCTTCTTTTTTGCTGGAAATTACCGCCATTAGTTTTGTCTTGCAAACATCTGTGAGACCTGCAGGTGACATAGACATATGCATTCCTGCTAGTCTATCAAATGAAGAGTGCAAGGGGAGTTTGAGAGCCAGCAAGCTTGGGAGATTAAACACCTGGAGAATAAACATCTAACAGTCTGGAGAGCTAACCGTTCACTTTATATTTGGAAGGGCTTCCTTTGTTCAATCTCATTTGGATACTCAAATGTCTGAACTGCTTATTTTAATACATATATTTAAGATATGGCTGTTGAATTTGTGCTGATATTATTGTGAAATTAGACCATTTCATTCTTTCTTTTCCTGTCGTAATTGCAAATTTAAAAAACACACACACTTAAAAGATCAAAATCAAACTGAAATGGAATTCTGACACTTCTTGACTAGCCAAATAGAACAAGAGAACTGCAGCTGTTCCTCACATGGATGAAAATAACTATGATGTGGCTTTTGGCTGTGCAAAAGCAGAAGAGACAGAAGTGCTGGACAGAAGAGATGGCAAGTCTGTCTCAGCATCAGCATGGCTGTATATTCAGGGCTTCAACCTAAAACTCAATTCACTTTCATTGAACATGTAAATGGACTGGTTAAAAAGACAGCTTTATTTATTTATTAATTCGTTAAATTTATATCCCACCTGTTTATTTTTTAAAGAACTCAAAGCAACTTACATCATTCTCTTCCTGTTGCTCACAATCTTATCCTCACAACAACAACCTTGTGAGGTAAGTTGGACTGAGAGTCTGAGACTAGCCCAAAGTTGCCCAATTGACTCCATGACTGAGAAGGAACTAGAACCCAGATTGCCAGAGTCACAGACTCTTAACCACTACACCACACTGGACCTCTAATGGTATACTGAGGTGCGGTCCTATATATGGGTAAGACACAGAAATGTCCTACAGCTCCTGGAAAGGCCCAACAAGTACAGCAGCTTGAATACACTGGGACTTATAGGCCTTCTTTCTATCTAAATAGGCATCATTAACCTATTTCTAGAGGGTACTAAATAGTGAGTCATGCATAGATTAATCAAAGATTCTATATGCATCCCTGTGAAAACAACTTGAGTATATAGGAACCAGAGAGCTTTAAAATGAACTCAACCAATAGATTTTTTCTGAATTCTCTAGGATAAATGGACAATCTTGTAAAAATTGTTTGCAATGTATCAGTCTAAGATGGAATAAAAGAACCTTAAAATAATATCATTCATTTATGAAGCAACTGTTCCGAATTGCCTAAAAAAAGTCAAGAACCTCAGAATTCTCTTTAGATGTTGAAAACTGTTTTGGATCCTACAAAAATTAAAATTCCCATTTAACATCTCTTAGCCCAGCTTCATTCAATCTAGCATGTTGTATACATTTGCAATCCCTTGGAAGTCCCCTCCCCAACCACCAAAAATCAATCAATTGGAGTAATTTTTCCCCAAGTTTAATTGCCAAGTTCCTTAGTGTTACCATTTTTAGAAATGTTTCTGAGATGTCAGAATTCAGGAAGACAATGCAACAAATGACTGAGCCCTTAAGTGATCACAGGAGGAGCAGATGAAAAATTTCAGCTTCAGAATGGAGTTTGCATGCTAATACCAACCCAAGTATTTCAAAGTATATCCCATTCTAATTGATTCTTCAGAGCATGGTTTCAAAAAGTGGCCTTTTAAAGTTCTTATTGGGAACTCAATACAGGTAGTTCATTGGAAAAAATGTAAACCAAAAACAAACAAAATAAACACCACCCAGAAAAGAACTGTGTTCATTTCAAAACAAATTTTGCAAGACCAAATAAAGTTCCATTAAAAATGGTTGCTAAATATGTATTGCCTATCAATCAAAACTACATAGTTTCCAAAGCCAATGTAATGTATCCCTGATGGTGCAACTTTTTTTAGAAGGCAAGTTATATAGTTTTGCATATGGATCCTAGATGTAAGTTTGTCCACCTGTATGAAAGCAATATTACTGAGATTGGCCTACGTGTCTGTAAGGTTTTCCTTTGGTATCCAATCCATGGGAACATCATACCTTCACTTAATTTAAATCTTCTCCAGGTGAAACTGGGATTGAAACCTGGAGAAGACACAAACACTACTCCCAGCTTACTACATCATTGTGTGGGACAAATAAGGAACAATTTAACTGAGAAGAGATTGGGCTAGTGAAGCCTAAATCTAAGAAGGTTCCAAGACATTCCTCCCAGCTGTGAGTGTGGTTTTGGGTGGACTCCGAGGGATGGTGGAGGACAGGAGAGCCTGGAAGAATGTTGTCCATGGGGTTGTGAAGGGTTGGGCATGACTTTGCGACTAAACAAACATTTTCCCTTTAATTCCAATTTTATTAGTTGTCTACCACCTGCTAAAATTTTGCACAAGGTTTAAGTTTCCCCACAACCTAAACGGTTTTAGTTTTTTTACATGATAATCTGGCTGTTTGACAGTTACCTATTATTGTTGCCACCAGAATCTGCCTATGAACATAAGAAGATAAGAAGAGCTATGCTGATTCATAGGAAGGACCTAGCTAGTCCAGCATTCTGTTCAATTAGTAGCTTCCCAAGGGAAGCCCAGGAGCAGATTATGAGTATAGACCCAAGTTTCCCAGCAGCTGGTTCACATAGGTATACTGCTTTTGCCACTAGAGGTAGCCATTGAATGAGTAGTCATTGATAGCTCTACATCCATTAACTTGTCCAATACCTTTTTAAAGCCATCCAAAGCAGTGGTCATCATGGGGATGCTGTATGGATGTGCTTGTTGGTGGTGGGGATGATGGGGAAACTCTGTCAGTGCTGGTCTAATATTGGTGGGACCATACACATCAGAAAATTCAAGAGATCTGATAGCTTTTGCAGATCCACTTTCCTTTCTTGGCCACCACTTCTCCATGGAAAGCTGTTCCTGTAGTTTCTCTAGGAGCAGCCTGAAACCACATGGGAAAGCTTCACCTGAAGTCATTCCCAAACGGAAATGTTCTAACATGGTTTGCTTTCTCAGTAGCATTCGTATTGGTACAGAGGGGTCCTCCTGAGGATGCTATTACCTGCAGAGGGCTTTTTCAGAATCATGTGAAGAAGCTTTCTCCTTTCTGCCAAATGAGGAAGTGAGTTCACGCAAATACTATGATTGTCCCTCACTCTCTTGGTAAGTTCTGTGTTCCCCGCACAATGATCTGACTATCCTGTCCAGGTCACACTTTACAATAGAAGCCCTACACTTAAGGCTAGAGTTCCCAAGCTAAAAGTAATGTGTAGTTTGGCCCTCATCATTGGCTGTATGCAGGCAGAGTTGAAATGTCGGCATCCCAGCTTACAGTGGCAAAGCAACTAAGTACCAGTGACAGTTGAATTTAAAAGCCAGAAAAACTAATTGGGCTAAAAGACATCATTTATTGTTCTCAAAATGTCATAGTTCCCTGCAGATCCCAGTGGACACCAGGGTTACATGTAAGCCTTGATACAATATGCTTTGTGTTTATCCTCCTTGTTTTTTAAGATCTCTGCATAGATTATATCTGCTTACTTGTTTAACCTCAAAGACCTTGAGAAGCATTTGATCTCTCCAGGGCACATGCTCCAAACCTGCCTAAGGAAAGAGGAAGCAAAGAAGAGTGGGTCATTAATGATAAAGAAAAGGCAGGTGACCTGATGGGGACTGACCAGGAGTCATAGCATACATACAAATAACGAGAAACTCATTCCACTCCATTCCAGCATTTTTCTCAGGAGAAATTGGACTTATGCTATAAATGATGTAGCATGAGCTACATCTGTTCTATTCCTCTATTCCTTGACATATCTCTTTCACCTGGCTGTTCCACATATATATCTAAAGGAACACCTCCTTCCATAAACACCTGCCAAGACCCAAAAGTCAGCTAGAAAGGCCCTCCTCTGATAGCTACCTTTAAAAGAAGTGAGGAAGGTGGCCACCCGGAGAAGGGCCTTCTTGGTCATGGTGACCTGACTACAGAATCAGTTCCCAAGAGACGTATGCCTGGTGCCAATCTTGCATACTTCTAGGCACTGGGTCAAAACTGTTTTATTTGCCCAACATTTTAATTGCTAAACATTATCATTCAATTGGATATTGTTTTTTTATTGACATTGTTGCTGAGATACTGTAGACTGTTATTATTAGGTGTTATATATCCTTCATATTTATTAAATGTTGCATACAATGTTGTATTATGTTGTTCTAGGTGCTCTACAGATATCAAATATGTATATTGTGCTAGGTTGGATATGTTTTTATGTTGTATGCTCTTCTGAGAGTTTATAAAGACTTAAATAAAAAAAAATAGTCCAAGATGTAACAGCACATGCAGGAACTTCTATCCTGCATGTTCCATCAGAGACTAAGTTTTTTCTTTCAGGACTCTTGTATACTCTTTAAATAGCAGGTCCTATCCGATCGTGACAAAAGTCTTAGCTTCTTCGTTTGTTTTATTCTTTTGCACAACTAGTATTTTAAGTGAATGTTAAACATATAATATATGACTATCCCATATATATTTAAAACATGGCTATTACGTAGGTAGACTCACTGATGAGGCAGTATTGTCTGCAATTTCCCGTTAAGCACAAAATCCAGGTTTTCTCTGAAATCCATGAAAAGAGCCACAGTGCCATCATGGAATGCTACCTAATTGCCGTGATTCCCCCTGGATATTTTACTGTGCTTTCTGGAGTGAGGCTGTTCCCATATGAATAACTCAAGTGGTGGCTGGATTCCCATGCATTTCCATCTAAGGGTCATCCTCATTGGACACAGCTGGATTTACTTTCTCCCAGACATGCATGAGCTTCCAAGATCTTTGCGAGGGGGTTCTGCTGACCATAATCACCTTAGAATTGATTGCTCAGGTACCAATAGGAAGCATGCAATTTGTCCTGCAACATTAATCTTCAGTTAACTGTGCAGTGTTGAAGTGCTGGCTTTAGATTTTAGAGCAAGATCTCCTCCAGGGTTCCATTTAAGGACTAGCCTCATCCTCCTTATCTCTGCTGTTCCTGCCTATTCACTTCACTGATATGCATTTCTTTATTCAAATTTATATGCCTCTCAGTAGCCCGACAGGACTTTTTGAGAGGCTAACAATATCAATATACAGCTCACAGTGCAGGTACAAATACTTGTCCTGGTCCACCAGACAATGGAAGCAGAGATTGGGGCTGCTTCACTTTGGCCAGATCAGTTACAGCTAAGTTCCTCTGCACTCTGCTTGAAGAGGGATCAACGTAAAGAAGGAAGAGTCATGCAACCAGGCTAGGCTGGTAGCAGCAGTGGATCTGTCATTGGCTTTGGAAGATTCTCAGTACTGTCAGCCTCTGGTGGTGGACCTGTAAAGGATATAGCCCGGCTAGAGTCAGTGCAGCGTAGGGCCACAAGGTTGGTGGCCAGTTTGCAGGGGATGCCATATGAGGCGAGACTGAGGGAACTGGGTCTCTTCAGCCTGGAGAAGAGGAGTCTCAGAGGGGATCTGTTGGCGACATACAGGTATATGAAGGGTTGTCACATGGAGGTGGGTAGAGACCTGTTCTCCCCTGCAGAGGAAGGCAGGATGTGCTCCAATGGAGCTAAGCTCAGGGAGCCAAGGCTCCATTTAGATGCCAGGAAGCACTTCCTGAGAGTCAGGACCCCAAGGGTGTGGAATGAGCTTCCACAAGAGGTCGTTGAGGCCCCATTGGTGCGGGTGTTCAAAGATAGGCTGAACATGCACATGGTGGGCATGTCGTGAGCGGAGCTGGCTGGAGCCGGGGGTCAGACCAGATGGCCCGGGAGACCCCTTCTGACTTGCTCTGTTTCTCTGTTTCTACTTTCCATCATGGGCTTCTCCTGTCATAATGTGAGCTGGATAGAGCCCATAACTGCCTGGTTTGTGCATAGCTTGCCTGGGAGATGGTTGGGTTTTCTGGAATCTGAGCACCAAGGTCCACAAAGTTCCGTGCTCAGATTCCAAAGGCTGAATTCCTGCATTGTCCACCACTCCCCAGGGTTGCAATTGGGCCTCAGAGGGGGAAACAAAGGCACACTAGGGGTGGGCAGGGGAGGAGGCTGTGACTGCTGATTCCAATCAGCATCCCATTCTTCTTCCCTCCCCCTGCTTGGAGCTAAATATAGATGTCCAAAAGTACCCATCCAGAGGAAGTACTTGACATGAGGCATGGTGGAGAGGACTTCTGCATGCCTTGCACCTTCCAGTGAGTGTCAGAAGCTTACAGATGTCTGCTGTGGGAGAAATACCCCAGGAGATTTGTAATCCACCAGAAAGCTCAGGGTAGTCTCTTCTCCAAGGGGAACAACTTATAATGAGCTTGTTTCCACACATAGATGTCTATTGTACAATGAGTTCTTTCGTATCACACCATGAATCCTTCAGGAATCCACCTGATCAGAGAAAGCTCCTCTTCTCATCCTGATGAACTGCTGATAACTCAACTACTGTTTCTTTAAAAGTACTTTATGATTGAAGTGAAACCAATATGGGGCTTTCATTTAAGGGTGGATTTAAAATATTGAAAGTGGAAAGCACTTCTAATAAAGTCCAATTATACTAATTATGCCACCATTATTAAAATAATGATGTCGACCCTTTATTTCTGCTTCTTCTTATTGCACACTCTTAATTGCAAGTTTTTAGCAATATGAACAATCAGGCTATAACTAATAATGGAAGCTTAGCAATCAATCAGTGAAGGGGTTTAAATGTTTTCAAGTGCTGCTGAAGTACATGAGCCCAAATATCCAAATGCAACACACACACGCTTCACATTCCACCAATGCCTTCCTCCAAGGGCATATATTTTTCCCTTTCAACTATGTGGCTTTTCCTTTCATTTCTGCACAAGAGCAGCAGAGGAAGAAGAATCCTGTGTTCAAGAGAAGCATGATTTTGGGAATATTTCAAGAATTTAGCGTTTCTGTAAATTAGTATTAAAGTGAGTGAAAAAATAGGTGATGTTGCTGTTTTGTGTGAGATTGCACAATCGGCACCCCCCAGAACAAAACCTGGACTCATGTAATTCATGTTGAAAATCCATATATATCCAAGCGTGTAATTTGCTTCACAGAATAAATCAAATTAAAAAGCATGTGTATGCTTGAAAAAGTGTCCACTGAAATGTGTACATTCCTACAAACTATGCTTTAATCAATAGAGGCATGCATGTGAAAGAAATGTACACATTTTAAAAATACATACACAATTCATGTACTTGGAAACATGAATGTAAAGATATGCATTAATGTTTGGTTGGAAAAGAATAGTAATAATAAGAATTCGTTTTATATTTTTAATGTATTATATTTTAATTGATGTTTTGTGAGCAGCCCCGAGGCTTTGGCGAATGGGGCGGCACAGAAATTTTCTAAATAAATAAATAAATAAATAAATAAATAAGAATAAGCAACTCACAAGCCACTGTGAATCTCAGTCAGAAAGGGCTTGGCAGTGAAACAAACTAGAACTGTGATGGGCTCCAACTTGGCCACCAGTATTCACGCATCCCTAGTTTGCCATGCATCTGTTTCTTGGGCTAATGGAAGGAGTTCATTAGATACTGTATGTACTCTGAGGGAGGAGTAAGTGGTTGTGAATGCCCTGGGCTTTTGGAATGCTACCTCCAGAGTTGCTGTCATGACTCTGCATGTAGAAAATTCCAGGTTCAGTCCTTGGCATCTCAACTTAAAAGATTCTGACAGCAGGTGATGTGAGAGACCTCTGTCAAGCACACTGGGGAGCTGCACTACCAGGGTGAAAAGTTAATACCAGACTAGATGGACAAATAGCCTGAACCACTAGCAGACTGTTTTCTGTCTCGCAGTCACAATACTCACGAGTTCTATACTCCAGCCTTAAGCCAGGTGCACAACTCTTTTCACGCAGGGGCCCACATCCAGAAATGGGTGATAGATTCAATGCCATGGCCCTGTAAACATACATCTGCATGTATGCATAGAGAGAGCAGGTATATGTACATGGATACTCAGACACCCAGATGCACTCCTTATGCCATTTCAGCACAAAAGTTTAAACACCCTCCTTCTCTGTTTGTTGAAATAAGATTGACTGTGAAGGAGTAGAATAGTTCTCCCTTCTTGTTTGGGTTTAGGATATTACAAGGTTAAATCACTCTCTCAATCTTTCTCTCCTCTGTGTGTGGGTGTGTGCGCATGTACATACGTATGTATATCCATAGATGTCCACTAAGAGTGCCTCAGTTCAGATTCAAGGATACTCAAGATGAAACCAAACTATTTTTTCAAGGAATTTATACAGTTCGTTGAATAAAATGTTGAAATATGGATGTAGATGATAACAAAGAAAGAAAGAAACACTCCTCTTATGTGCAATTATATTGGTTCCTTTGTCAACCAGATGTTTCATAGACCTCTAAAGTTACCTGGCCAAGTCAATTCCTTTCCTCAAGCTGAAAACCACAGCAGCAACAACAACACCTCTTGTCATGGATGTTATAAAGTTCTTCTCTCCCCTTGTTTGAGAAATTGAACATGAAAACATTCTCCAAGCATCCTTCCTGAGAAACAGAGAGGCATAAGGTTGCTGCAGGAAGCAAACAGTTTGGTTCTCACAGCAAGAGAAGCTCTTTTTGAAGTGGGTAAGCAGCTTCAAGGCAATTATCTCTGGAGCTTTGCCTAGTAAGCTGAAGGATATATGACTCAAAAAAAAAAAAAAAAAACAATCCTGGCTTTGGAGACTGGGAAAGTTCACTGTCTGTTTGTTGAACTACTTACTCTTTCTCCATTACAGCCCACATCCAATGGAGTGCACAAGTTAATATCATCCCCAAAAATGAAAGTGTAGAAGTCAAATACTTAGTGAGCATGGATAAATCAAGAAATTTACTCAGGAATCCAGAATATTATAAAGTTCAATAGAAGTTCAGACAAGGAGAGGGAGAAAGTTTTAACTCAGCAAATTGAAATTTAGGTTGCTATGAAGGGAAGGAACACTAGAGTTGCTATAACTAGAGAATGAGGTGTGAAAGCTAGACCAGTGTCAGGAACACAAAAAATAGGGACAAATTCTAGTTATGCTAATTGGATGTACTTATCTCTGACTGATTGGTTTGGAGGTATGTTGGTTGTTTATAATAACTTTATTGAACTCAACTTGATAAAAACTCAGAGAGAGTGACCTGATGGACCTGAGACAACATCTGAGGAACCAGAAGATAGTGCAGAAAGAGCTGTGCTGGCTTCTTCTTTGAGGCAGGTGGGCAGCAGGACAGGTCCGGATATGACTGTCCTAGGTACTGGCCATGCCTCTAGAAAATGTTTTTGTTATACAGGTGAAAAAGCCCATCTAGTGGAAATGCAAGACAAGGAGATGGCGAGGCAAAGATTGCATTTGGTTTGCACACATTTATACTCCCAAAAAGTGCAGCCAAAATTGCACAAATCCCCAGATCAGCCTGATTTGGGGAGATTTTCCACTCCAATCCTGAAGACATATGTAAAGACCTGTGTATGCAAAGGTATATACCCCATTGTCTGGTAGGCAAACTTCACACTACCAGAAATCAGCACCTGAGAAACAGTAAGGCTGGTCTTGAGCAGGGAAAACGGTGAATAGGTAACTGCTGATGGAAGGGAGGTGGAACTACTCAACTCCTATTTTAACTCCTTTTTCCCACAAGCATAGTTTAATTCAGTAGAACATATAATATATGGAAGGATTCTTAGCCCAGAATATGAAAGAACTTTGTCAGAGAGCACTTAATCACAGTAAATATGCTGAACTTCCAAGGGCTGGATAAATTTAAGATCATCCAAGATCTGTGGATGTCCTTGCAGAACTTCTCTCTGGTCTATCTGAGAACTCCCAGGAACAGGTGAAGTTCTGGAAGATAGGAACATTTTGTCCCTAGGGAGAAACTATTGGAACTATTAACCAGACATCCTGAAGGTATCAGGTAAAATTCTCAAACAGATGATTAAGTAATCAGTGTATAAACGGAAAAAAGGCACAGATTTTTAGGAAGCAACATTATGTCAGTAATAGGTAAAGACCGTAACTCCTGCTTTTTAATACCACTGCTCAGTTTGTAGATCACAGGAATGCTTTGAGCATAGTATATCTTAATTTCAAAAATGCATTTAACCAAGTTTCAGAGGATAATCCTGATGACAAGATATCCCATGATAGCTTGTTAACAACCTGGTAAAACAGTACTAAAATTAGATCTAAGCTCAACAAGTGGTAAGGGCTTGACATCCTCCTAGAAGGATCTTCAGCAGAGTGCTCCAGGACTCATAGGCAGCTCAACATAAGTAATTCAAAAATATTTGGATGAGGTTGTGCAGGCATTGCTTATGGTAGAATGAAGGTCAAGCAGTATTACAAATAGGTGAATCCACAGCTGGTGGAACAACTGATGTTAGATGTTAAAATTGGCAGCAATATAATGCAGTTTTACATATTCAAATCTGATTTTAAAAGGCTTTGATTACTACTGAAAAGGAGAAATAAGGCAGCCTGGATCCCTCTGGGATGTCCTTGCATAATCAAGGATTCTTCAATAGCAGGAAATTCTATTATTCAGCATACAAATATACAAATGGAGGCAATTTTGGAAGAACATCAGACCGAGAGCTAAGCTATGAAACAGCCCTCTCCCACCATATCTAAGATCCTAAGCTCCAGACTTCCTGAAAGTATAAACTCTCTCTCTCCCTCTCTTTCTCTCTCTCCCATTCTCTCGCTCTCATTTTCTCTCTCTCGCACCTGTTCAATGTTTTAAAAAAACTAGGCTAGAACTTAAGATGTGTTGATATCCAGATTCAGGATGCAAAACCATACAGTAAGGGATTAGGTATGAATAAACAAGTAATGCTATGATTGCTGAGATTCCACCTTGAATCTTTGCTCACTTTGCTTCCCTTGATCAGCTGCATTCTTTTGTTCTTTCATCCGAATCTGAGACATGTGCATAATAGATAGGGAAAATCCAAATGCATATTTTACCATACAAATTGTGAAAACACATATTTTTAAAAGCATAGTCTTTTATAGTTTGCCTGTTTTTAATTTTGCTGTTCATTTCATTTCATCGTTTTTCTTTTCTTTGGAATAGAATACTGCTAGAGTTGGAAGTCATTGACTATGCTAAAGCCTTTGATTGTGTGGATCACAACAAATTGTGGCAAGTTCTTAAAGAGATGGGAGTACCAGACCATCTTATTTGTCTCTTGAGAAACCTATATGCGGGTCAAGAAGCAACAGTGAGAACTGGTCACGGAACCACTAATTGGTTCAAAATTGAGAAAGGAGTTTGGAAGGCTGTATACTGTTGCTCTGCCTATTTCACTTATATGCAGAGCGCATCATGAGAAAGGTGGGTCTAAAATGTATTTGATACTACATTTAATCACAGCGGCGAGGATTGCACTTGCTCAATACTGGAAGAGTAAGGAACTACCCACTGAGGAACTGATTTTAAAAAAAGATTTTGGACTGTGCAGAAATGGACAGATTGACTCTATTATTGAAGAAAGAAGATACTGACTTCTATCAAACTTGGGACCTTTTTTACAACTGGCTCAAGAAACGGGACTTGGCTTAGATTTAAAGATATCTTTAAATTTATATAAATTGATTTGAATATGATTATAGAATGTTAAAAAGATATGTTACAGGGGGCTGACCCAGTATGTCCGATGTATTTGATGATTGATCATTTTTTAGTCTTTTAGTTTAAAATCTTAATAAAAAATGTGCAAAAAAAAAAAGAGAGAGAGAGAGAGAGAGAGAGAAAGGTGGGCCTAGATGAATCACTAGTTGGAATTAAGATTGCTGGGAGAAATATCAACAACCTCAGATATGCAGATACCACTCTCATGGCAGAAAGTGAAGAGGAACTAAAGTGCTTCCTGAGGCGGGTGAAGGAGGAGAGTGCAAAAGTTGGCTTGAAACTCAACATTAAGAAAACTAAGATCATGGCATCCAGTCCTCTCACTTCCTGGCAAATAGATGGGGAAGAAATGGAGATAGTGACAGATTTTATTTTCCTGGGCTCCAAGATCACCACAGACGGGGACTGCAGCCAAGAAATTAAATGATGCTTGCTCCTGGGGAGGAAAGCTATGGCAAATCTAGATAGCATACTAAAAAGCAGAGACATCACCCTGCCAACAAAAGTGCGTATAGTCAAGGCGATGGTTTTCCCAGTTGCAATATATGGCTGTGAAACCTGGACCATAAGGAAGGTTGAGCACAGAAGAATTGAGGCCTTTGAATTGTGGTGCTGGAGGAGATTCCTGAGAGTCCCTTGGACTGCAAGGCGATCAAACCGGTCAGTCCTAGAGGAGATCAACCCTGACTGCTCTTTAGAAGGCCAGATCCTGAAGATGAAACTCAGATCCTTTGGCCACCTAATGAGAAGGAAGACTCCCTGGAGGAGAGCCTAATGCTGGGAACAATAGATGGCAAAAGAAGAAGGGGACGGCAGAGGACGAGGTGGCTAGATGGAGTCACTGAAGCAGTCGGTGTGAGCTTAAGTGGACTCCGGGAGATGGTGGAGGACAGGAAGGCCTGGGAGAATGTTGTCCATGGGGTTGCGATGGGTCAGACACGACTTCATGACTAACAACAACAAGAGTTGGACAGGACTCAGAAGGCCATTGAGTCCAATCCCCTGCTCCGTTTTCACTCATCTAGCTATTGGCCATGCCATTCCAGCTTTGCAAAGATGAATCAACAATGTAAATATATGTTTTCCTCTCTTCCTCTTCCTCCTCCTCCTCCTTCCCCTCCCCCCTTCTCCAGGTTCAGAAACTTGTGAACATTTGTTAAGAAGATGCTTTCCTTCTCACATCTAAGTTTAGGTTTGCAAATGGGACATGTTTCTGTGATTCGAGGACATAAAAAAGCGTACATCCTGTATGAGGCACACTAAGTTTCCCCCATGCAGTGAGTCACCAGGTGCAGTCATTTGGTGACAGAGAAAGTGCTTGAGAATCTGATTTGTTAGGAATGGCTTAAAGATGAATTAGGTATTCAAAATACATCAAAAGTTTTGCCTGTGTCATAGTACTTTTCCTGCAGCTGTTAACTTCAGCTCAAGTCAAACACTTGCCTTTATTTTTCACCTTGCATCTTTTAACGGCTGGAAAATGTGCCACAGTGCAGGTGTGACTAGTTAGTATCTCCCATTGATTTTGAAGTGAGAGCTATGGTAGGGAACCATTGGACATTACTCATGGCTGGTGAGAATGGAAATTCCAGGGATTGGAATAGGCTACAGGCAAACTCTTACAGCTTCACTGGCACCACACACCTCTCAGTTGTAGTGCAGGATATATCCTGGTATTCTCAAACTGTAGGAACACAGCAAGAAAAAAGTCCTTACTGTAGCAATAAATTGCATTATAGGATTAGACTGAGCCAGATACTGAAGATGAAACTCAAATTCTTTGGCCACCTAATGAGAAGGAACAACTCACTGGAGAAGACCCTGATGCTGCGAATGATTGATGGCAAAAGGAGAAGGGGACGGCAGAGGATGAGGTGGCTGGATGGGGTCACTGGGCAGTGGGTGTGAGTTTGGGTGGACTCCCAGGGATGGTGGAGAACAGGAGAACCAGGAGGAATGTTGCCCATGTGACTAAGCAAACAATGTATACTAAAATAGCACTTTTTCTGGAGTTGAAATTGGCACTGCAAAATTTGAGGGAGGGTGAAAGCTGTGAAACACAGATTATCTTCCAATCTGCATATTAGCCTGTGATATCAGAAGGATTCAGAATGTGATGTTGCTGCTTCTGCTGATGATGATAATGATAATGATCCTAAGCCATCCCCAGCTTTGCCCTCACAAGAATAAGGACACTCAACTTTGCGACTAGCTATGCTGACTTCAGTTGGACTAAGGTCTGAAGCCTGAATCTGCACAGCTTCACACCTGATCCAGTTGCCTTCTTCCGGTCTTTTCCAACTCTCACTAAACCCATTTTTAAATCCTTGCTATCCTGCTCTTCAATTTTCCTACCACTTCATGGACAGGAAACTGAAAACCATTCTTCCAATACCTGTTAATCATTTCCATATAAAGGATTCATCTGGTCCCTGGCAATGAAAGAATCGCTGCATCTACTCCTGTTTTATAGATTGCACAACTGGGAAATTATTCCGTCTGCTTATTTCTTTGATCAGTTCCATCTCCTTTCTCCTTACTTAAACTCCTTTATAGCGTCCAAAGCAATTTGTCTCTCCCAATGTGTGATGCTTAAATCTCAGTCATCATGGAGACAAAAATACTCCCCTTCAGTTCTCTAAATTCATTTGTAATTTTTCCCCTCTCTCAAATTCCCCAGCTTCATCTGGAGTGCCTACAATCCCCTGAGTATGGTATGTTTATGGAAGCTGTGGAACAAAGCCAGGCATGAGAATGACTGAACTAACAATTTTATTCACAAAAGGGAGCCCCAGAGGCTGGAATTATTCATTGCCACCCTGTTCTTGCTCACACACCCCTTCCAAATTCCTTTTAAGCTTTTAGATTTACTTTGAAGTGAGCATTTTAGTCTCTTGGCTATGTCTTCAGATTAAGTCAGCCTCATGCTAATGAGGCCCCCTCAAGCAGGGTCAACTTCCACCAGCTGTCCCCTTCATGTGTAAACCAGAGAGCAGAGAATTATCTTTGCCTACAACACTGTCTTGCTTTTTATTATTAGAGGGATTACAATGGCATTGTTAAACAGCACTGTTTAACCACTGCTTTTCCACTGATGGCTTGTAACTCACACCCAAGTAGCCATAACTAAGGACCAAAGAAGGATTGCTTTAAAGCTGTGCCTAGCATGTCTGGCTAGCCACTAGCTTTGTTTTGATGCCTTTCATTTTTATGCTTGTGTAGTTTTCCCCTCCCTATCAGGCTCTTGAAAGCCTCTCCTCCTTACTTGGCTCCTCTGGGTTCCTTAGAACAAAAAAATGAATATAAGACGTAGCTGCTAGACATAAATTTGAAGCAGCAGTGCCTCCACAACCTCAGGAGAAAGGCTGGTGGGTAAAACAGGAAAAAGATATGAGGATACAGTAGGCTGATTCACTGGACCTTTTCATTGAAATGATCCTCTGCATCAGGGATGGGTGGCACGTGGCTCTTTAGATGTTGTTGGACTGCACCTGCCATGATCTTTCCCCAGTGGTCATGCTGGCTGGGGCTGATGGGTGTTACAATCCAAAAACATGTTGTGAAGTTCACTTTTACTAAACCAGAAAAGCTGTGTTGATTTGGTTTAGTTTCTCTGGGTTCTCATAGGAGTGGAGATAGGGAAAACCCAAGTTTGATAGAATGTGAAAAGCTTTGTTTTCAAAGACTGCTTGGGCAACCTCTGGCTCATCAAAAGAAGATCTCCCAGACTGCCACAGTAGTGTTTCCAGTGGAACGGATTGCAACATCTCTTCTACATGCAGCAGGTGAGGTGGGACACACACTGAGCCTGAAACCAAGAAGGCAGGATCATTGCCAGTATGTATGTGGTGCAATTAAACAGCAATACAAAGCCCCTGTTGCATCCTGCCCTCTTTGCTTCTGAAATGCTGAAGGAGGGGTCATGCCTTTGTCAAGAATTGGGGGAAGTTGAATCAGAGATTTTAGCTGTTCTTGTGCAAGAACAAATGCCATTCACCTGGATGTGAGTTTCTTGAACTTCTTGTTCTTAAAGCATGTGATAGCCTCTTGATGCCTTCTCAATAACTGCCCAAGGAGTCCCAGGGCTGCCATAAATATTCCTTTCTCCTTGATTTTCTTCCCCTTTAGAACAAATCCTCTTCCTCATCATTGTCAGAAAATCCCGGAATTTCAATTTGTGAGGAGGAAAAAAAACTCGGGTTTGTGGGAAAGATCAAGCATCCAGACCATCTGTTGGCTTTATTGTTTGGCCCAGGTTCCCACAGTAGACTCACGTTAATGCATTACCGGGCAGGCAGAGGTGAACTTGCTGCAAAATTTCAATATAACTACAGCGTATTTTATACCCTCCCAGTCACGTACAGGTACAGAGCAACTGATGACAGAATGCAGACATTACAATAAGATTCTGAGGTCATTACATACAGAACAGATAAAGGCATGTCAGTCAATCATACAGCGACAATGAGATTACAATATTTATAATTGCAGTGTATTGACACTTTAGTTGAGTAACTTGAACCCATCTCCAGGTCTGCTTAGACATGTAAATTTAAGCTACTGAGAAACTATTCATGATAAGCTCATCCAGACTCAGACCCTAAGCCTTCGCATCATTCTGATTGATCAGGGCATATGAAGCCCTCTGGGCTAGCAAGATACTTCCTGGTAAACTGTGAATTCCAACGAGGATTATTTAATAATTGTGAAGGTATACAATGTATATTTGGACTAAATGGCCTGTCTACTGTAGTTTACAGTTAAAGGTGAGAGAAAGGAGCAGGGGAGGAATGCCATTTTAAACAGTGACTTAGCTTGGTTTGAGAAGGGAGTACAGGATTGATTCTACAATGCAAAAGCACACAGAAGCAATGTTTTTCCGAAAGGATTTATCCAAATTTTCCCAACATCATCTACCATGCCCAAACCCCATTTCACCTTCAATGGCTCAGTTTGTAACTTCAGCACAGCTGTTCCTCCCGTAGTTGAAGACTCGTCTGTAAAGAAAGCCATTTCTACCAGCATTCACCCCGTCCAGTATTTAAACTGAAAGCAGGCAAAAAAAAAAAAAGATAAGTAAAACATTATACCAAGTATTTTAAACAATTATCATGCATCCTGAAAATTGTTACATTGACTGATTTAAATAGGATCTCCCTTAATATCTCAAAGTTAAACAACAAAACCAATTTAGAATACTTTCCACTGGCAATGCCTGCTAACCCTTCAAACCTGGACTATTTCGGGCTTCTTACACAGAGTGGAAGAAGTATGGGGGTAAAGTTTTCCTTTGTACTGCCCTATCTCTGCAAAGCCGTAAGAAGACTGATTTTTAGTTGTCTATCTGTGGTGCTTTAGAAAGGGAAGAAAGAAGGCTGAAATATCACCAGGATATGTCACATCTTGTTAGTGTGGTTGTCTCCCCTCCTGTTCCTCCTGTTCTCTGAAAGGCTTCCTAACTCCCTTCTCTGGGGTTGTTCTTACAACCTGAGCAAAAGCAGCCGGTCTCATTCTCTTCACATGGGAGAGAGGAAGATATTCATAGCTCCAAGTTTTCTGACCTCAAACCTAGGAATCTTAAAAAGCCTATGGCTCTCTCAATGTAGTTTAGGGGCCATAGGACTGCTTCTATTTCAAAGGGGGGTTTCTCCCCTTTGAAACAAACTTTAAATAACCTTACCACCAAATCCACTGGGTTACCACTCTGGAAGTTTGCAGACCTTATATCCACATAAGGGTTACCTCTACTGATCCAGTTCATTTAATTATACTCAAGTTTAGAACAAACACATGCACTCACATACATTTTTGCCATGTATGGATTTCCTATGGCAGTGAATAGGATACACAAAACTCTGGGTTCTCACATCTTAGTTTGAGTTCTTGAACAGCACTTGAGATAAGAACCAAGTCGAAACAGGATGGAGTCAATTGGGGTGTTTTCTGAAGCATCTAATGGAATCTGGTGGTCACTGCACAAATGCTTAAATGTTTCCTATCTGGTAGAGACAGGCAAAAATGTATCATAGTTTTACCAAGAAAAAAAAAGTTGCATGGGCTCATAGCATTAAAGGACTTTAAATATATTATCTTTTTTCCATTTTATCAAATAGAAAAAAGGAAGGGAAAAAAAAGGAAGCTAACTGTTTCCGACACTGCAATGGGAATTGAGTTAACTGCTGCTATCACTTGTTAATATCGTGTGGTGCAATAAGAATGACTGTGAACAGGTGATGATTGCTGTACTTAGCACTTCAGGAGAATGAAAGAAGAATGACGGTGATCATTATCAAAATTACTCCTCAAGTGTCATGCTGTTAATTACTGTTCAAAGAATTAGCATCTGGTTGAAATTTCTTGTTTTGGAGCTGCTGAGAATTGATATGACAGAGAATGCATTTAAAGAAACTTTAATCATGCAATATAAAACATGTTGGGGCTAGATCAACATTCCAAATTTATGACTCAGTAACTCGTGCTCAGTCTGGTTTGCCAAGATATACTGGAGCTGGGAACTATTCTAGACCGGATGTGTGGAATCAGTGACATTGCTGTGAGGGCATCCACACATCCTCATTTCATTGTCAGGTCACAGGTGAAGTCCAACCAAGGATAATGTTGGAAGTACATCCTCAAGGAGATGGCAAGAATTTCAAGGGAAGCCACAAGAAAATCATTAATACAGAATATATTTCTGGAATGAGGGAGTGCTTCCTTACTACTGGATTGCATAGTGCTTCCATGTTTGGAGATCACCTCCTGAAGGTTTAAATTAAGCAGTTTTATTTCTGTTTCAATGCATTGAAATGAAAAAGAAAAGATACACAGAGAAAAGCTGTCAGGCAGCTGTTCTGTTTGGAATCATTGAAACATCTTTTATGTTAAATGTAGCATTAAATAAAAAGCAAGAGCTGGATTTGAATATACCCCGCCCATTCCAATGTAACTCATGTTTCGTGCTGGGATATCCCTTAGGGGATGCCTCATCATATAGTTATTTAATTTATTTGCAGTAAATGGTGGCATGTGTATTTGGCTCTGTTCTGTCTGTACTTTGATTAACTGCTACATCATCTTGTGATTCAGCTCCTCTCATATAGAATATTAATCTTGATGCAGATGGCTTGAAAATTATCTTTCTCCTTCAACAAATTTCAAATTTGTTAACAACATCTTATTGGCTGCTTTGCATATTCACCATCCTATTCTCTTTCTATAGCACCAACTTATTTTGGACCAGTTCTAAAATACACATCAAAGTAATGGAAGGTTCTCACCAGGACTTTCAAATTTTATTCCCTTGCCACATAAAATGAAAGCAAATCTAAGGACATTCCAACACTTTCTTGTTCTTCTGCATTGGAGAAGATTGGTATTGTTTCTCCAATGAAGGAGGCTTCATTCTAGTGAAAATGTAATATTTAATGCTACTGATGCTGATGAATCACTGGATGTTAAAAATGTGTGATTTAGCATACTAGATCAATTGAAGCCAGAACTTTCCCTGAAGCAGAAATGATGAAACTGAGGCTATTGTTCTTCAAGCACACCATGGGAAGGCTAGACTCCCTAGAGAAGAATGCAGTGGATCAATTCCTTAAAGGAAGCCATGGCCTCAAGAGCTAAATGGGGCTGTGAAGGACAGCACATTTTGGAATGCATTCATTCATACATTCATATAAATTGAAGACAACTTGACATGATTTCACAATTACAATGTTGTAAAGTAGAGGACTGAATCAGGCCTGGAACCCCTGGACTTTGGTAAGCTGAAATGGTTTGTCGTTCCATGTACTATCTTCAGAAAGAGGAAGAATGACATACTGCATGCAAGATAAGATAAAAAACATTCTTCAAAATGTTCTGACATTCCACATTATTAATTAGAGCCTTCTGTCCCCTATTGTTGGTTTGTTTCATTATAGGAACTGACCAATTAGTTCAGTCAGCCAGAACAGACATTTGTGGCCAGCGTTCAACTTTATCTCTACTGCCGCGGCATTGCTTTCCCATGACTTTCCAGCGGGCACGAAACAGCTTCTCTGTACACAGTCAGGATAGATCACTTCTGCAATAATTGTAGCATGAAATGAGCTACAGCTGAGATAAGGCCCATTTTAAGAGGGACATCAGGAGGCTAGAAAAAATGGAGAAAAGAGAAACCAAAATGATGAAGAGGTAGCAGAAACTTCCCTATAAGGAAAGGCTAATGTATTTGCTGTTTTCTCTGTTTACAAAATAGACAACTAAGGCAATGAGAGATGGTATGATAGGGTTTTATAAAAGTACAATGTGGAGAGAATGGAGAGCAGGAAATTACTCTCCCTTTCTCATAAGTATAGAGCACAGGGTCATCCGAAGACAGTCAGTGACAAAAGGAAGTCCTTCTACACGCCACTTAGGGCTTCTGTGCAAAAAGGGTGAGGAAGCAGTGGTCCTCCAGGTATTACTAAAACGTAACTTGCATCTTTGGCTATACTGGCTGGAGATGATGAAAGTTGGAATCCAACAATATCTGCTTTTAGGTCTTTCAAATTAAGTCCACCAACTTGATAGAGGATGGGTCTCCATCCACTACACATAACTTAGGGATACCCAGTAGAAACATACGATGGCTGCTGCAGGAAACAAAATCTTAGTCAGGGTCAGCTCTACCATTAGGTAAAATGAGATGCTGCCTTGGATGGTGGATGGTGTGAACCAGGGCAAGGGTTGTCAAGGCAGGATTCAACTGTCAATCAGTTTTCTTTTGTCCAGGAGTAGAAGGTGTCCTCTTCTCCTTTACCATTGGGAGCAAAATGTCTTGAAACAAATATGACTGCACTAGACAAAGCTTAACTTGAACCAGTAAGGCAACTGGTATGTCCTTGGAGCAGCAAAACACGTCCTTGAGGAAAAATAGCACAGACACCTCAATGGAACTGGATTCAATACTGCTTAGCTTGGATTAATTGTCACAAGAAGAATAGACTGTAAGCCAATAAAAGCCATTTGCAAAGATTTCCATAATTTTCTTGAAAGTGATATCGGACATATTGTGCTTTTTGCATATTGTGCATATTGTGCATATTGTATTTTTGTACAAGCTGGTGTTATCTAGATCAAAGGATACACTGACTCTAACTTTGTTCACAGAGGTTGTTTTTCTAACAGCTTTTCTCCCACTAACAAGCTGAAAGTAGATTTGATACATATATAGCTCCAGACAAATTGACAATGTCACTTTCAGATAAATCAAAATTATGAAACAACCATTTAAAAAGAGTTTAACCTGGTATATATTTCCTCCAAACTTTATCTCCAGCATAAATCATTGGTGAAAGGGTTGTGTCACAAATTTCAAGTGCTAATGGTGTCTACGAATTATGAAATATCACTTCATATGGTAAATCAATCAAGTTAATCTGAAAATATGAAGTATCACTCCGTACTTCCTTTGTAATTCTTCAATACATTTTTGAAGTTAGATTCCCCTTTGGCTTCTGTCCCATATTTTCATTTTGTCTCTTGGTATCTCATGCTTTTTTGAAGTATGCAATTGCTTTTCCTGACTCTCATGCATTTATGTATATGGATCTTATCAAGGGACTCTGATCCCCTTGTCTTCATCATGATTTGCGTTAATGAAATGTTTCCTCTGAAGATGACAACTTCATAGACTGCATTTTTAAAAAGAACTGATTGGTATGGGACTGAGGTGCATCTCTTACAACTAAAACACGAAGGATTCCTGTGCTGTATGTCACAGGAGACTGACCATCAAGCGTTGTGTCACCAGGGGCTCCAAGAGATTCTGTACAATTCAGCAACACTGTCTAAATGAAATCTATGGAAAAGTTATGGGCAAATCTACAAGCTACTTAAGTGCTGCCTGTTGGTTCACCTTAAATGTCATCGACTTCAATCAACTAGGAAGTCTCAACTGGACTAAAACCAGAGGACTTGTTGCCCTTGCCTCCTTGCTGCGTTCTTCTGAAGGGCCTTGCTTATGTTGTAAAGGTTGCCTATACTAAAGCTTCTGGATTCTAAAGGAAGCATTTCCTAGTCTCCTTCCCCTTTTTAAGTGATATCCTTATTCTACTCTGTTGGCAAATTAATTTCTAAAAGATCGCATGGAAATTCTTATGCACTCTTATGTTCATTTCTCCTAACATAGACATTTGGGTATGCAGTTTTCTTTAAATGCATATTTGTCCAAGCCTCTCCCTTAACAGGGTATATATTTTGTTTTATGTTTGTGTGTACACTTTTCCCTAAAATTAATTTTGGTGCACATTAATTTGACTGGTGAACTGCATCGGAAAATACAGAGAAGTGTAAATGTCAAAGGATAACTGCGTTTTAGTTCACATATTGGCTTCGGAAATGCGGATTGCATTAACATGAAAATCAAACGATTTTTCCTTCATCACTTAACAGACAGATAAGAACAATGTTGGACCTTTTTACCTAGCAGAACAAGACCAGAGAATTTTTATCGTTAGGACAGATACAAAAACTCCAACAGCAGGCATTGTTAGAATAGCAAATTGGAACCCTCATTTCAACATTTTGGGGGTTTGATCAGAACTCTTGGGGGATCACTCTACAACCTTAAGTTGCACATTTCCCTTAAAGCCACATTGTAAGCAAGGATTTGCTCTTTGTGAAATGACCTTATTTGGACCTTCTAAATTAATTAACCTGTGGAAGCTTTATGATCCGCTGGATTAACTCTGTACTGAAGCAGTTCCTGATTGGAAAAAAAAAGAAATAGTATATATACTAATTGTGAGAAATAATATATTTAAAAATAAATACATTAGTGAAGATTTCCATATATCTTTGGTTCAAAACGGTGGTGTAGAGCCTTAGCCATTGTAACCCATCTTGACCACTTGGTCAGGGTTTTCAAGCTGCCCACAGTCGCTTTTTGTTGATCCATGCCTTTTACAAATCATAGGCAGAATCGCAGAATCATAGGATAGTAGACTTGGAAGGGGCCAAGAAGGCCATCAGGTCCAACCCCTGCTGCTCAATGAAGGAGCCCAGGTTCAAGCATTCCTAGCAGACAGCTGCCTAGCTGCATCTTGAACGCCAACAGCGTGGGAGAACCCACAACCACGCTAGGACATTCGTTCCATTGTCTCATTAAGCCCTGACAGAAAGAGTTTTCAGATGTATTTCAATGCAGAAAAACCATTACAGTACCAGACACCAGCAAGGAACTGAGGCATTAGGTCTCACCTGTTTGGTTCTAGCCCTGCGTGCCATATGAATGGCAGTTTTTTCAACTTGAATTTTGCCGTTAGGTATTCTGCCCTATTGGTTTTTGTTTGGTTTTATTTTTAAAATGTGAATTAATGCAGATGAAGGGACAGAATGGGCCCTTTGCCTATTGCTCATCTCCACACCAGCATTGTTTGCTGGTGAGAGAGAACTGATTTCATCTTTCTTCTGTTATGAGCCTATGCCACTTTAAGAGACTTATAGAGTTGATTTTGTGGCACTGAAAGAGTTTCTCAAAAGAAACAACTTCAAGGATCAGGTCTGAGGTCCAGAAGAGCCCTGAAGTTTTTCCCTATCTTGCTTCTGACTGCCCTGTCTACATGACATTCAAAGCTGAATCTGCTCTTAGCCAGATACATATTGGATAGTTTTAATTGAAAAATACAACGAAACAGAAGGAGGAATTATCTGATGTGCAATCTAATCAAAACTGTGGTGAGGAGCTTATTATAGCTGTAAATCAGTCTGTATAAATCAGCTCACACTATATAAAAGAAGATGTTTGTCTTTAAATCTAGCAGCTGGAGGTATTGATATTATTTTAATAAAAAGTTAATTTATAGCTGCTATTAATTTCAATGGTTTGATTGTGGCAATAACATACTGATTGAAGCAAGGTGCCATAAATATTCGGGATAGTCACTCATGAGCTGTGATGGAAGTCCAAATTGGGTGGAAGAGGCTTGTCTGATTGACAGGCCTCTATGTTAAATATTGAGACTTTGTGTAAATGCCATCACTCAGGGGAAGGCAGCACACTTCATAATGATCTCCATCATCTTAGGTGGGACTGGGAAAGCCTGGAGACCCACTGCAAGGCAATGTGCCAATGCTGGGCTACATGGACTTAGTATCATGTGAAAGCTTCCGAAAATTGTTCTTGAGTGGTGTTGAAATATAAGTGCTGTTCTTTTATGCAATATATGCAGGGCCAGCCAAACCCAAGAAATGGAATAGGTAGGGATGGATCAATGGATCAGTTTTGCTTTCTTCAATAGTCAATTTTTGAAAAAAATCACATTAACTACCAATAGCAAATATGAAGAAATATATTGTATATTTGTGAAGGCTGGAACATTCTTGGCAAAAACGGACTGAAATGACTGCATTGCCCATCTGCAGCATCCCAATTCAACAGGTCCAGCTGTTCCCTGGATGGTGATGGAGAAGACTATGAGCTACCTGCCTGCCACAAGTAAGGAGTTCTACTGGACTGGAAGGTGGGAGAAGGAGAAGTTTTGGTTCCTGTAATCAGTATTAATATATTGAATAAGAAGTGGAAGGATACCTCCTTTGCTTAGTGGAACAGGAAATCAAAGTCTCACATTAAAGTTGCATTTATTTTAGGTGAATGCAAGAGAACTCTACAAACTGGACTTGCATCTATACCCTGCTTAAAAGCAGAAAAAGAATCTTGAAAACTGTTTCTTGTCTCTATCCAGGTAATTGAAAACATCTTCTGCAGCTTTGAATGCCTGCAAAGAATCTGGAGTAAATGAAGTTGAATTATTTATTTAAAAGATTGGTTACATTTACTACACTCAGAAATTGCAAGAAACTGAACACAAATTCTACAAAATCATTCTGCTATTACATAAAAACAGAACCGATCACAGCAATGACTACAGAGACAGGAGCCAGCAAATCTTGGAAGCAGCATTTCCAAGGAACTTCACAGCTTCGCAACCTTATTGAGTGGCGGTTGCTGGGGATGAAAGATACCTGCCACAATCCAATAGAGAGCTTGCTTAATCGAAGGAGTTCAATGAGTTCTTAAACCTATGGTCATATTACCTTTACTTATGATGTTAATGGCCATTGATCAGTATAGGATACAAGGTGCCTTCATTTTCCTGGATGGAGTAGGAAGAACCTATAGCAAGTGCTGAATGACATCTCCATTTAATTCTTAAACACAGAAACCCACTGGAGGCTCTACCACAAGAACAAGCAGCTACGACTCCCATCAGCCCCTATTGCTGGGACTAGTTCTGAGAGAGTTCAGGCCAAAGTGTCCAGAGGGCCACTCCTACCCTGCCAGGAAATGAAGGAAATATTTATTTGAATTTCCTATTTGGCTTCAACTTAGACTCTGCAAGTGGAAACATCAAACTGGGACATGACCTCCACAACTGGGACATGACTTCCACAATTCCTATCACATGTTAATTCCCAAGTAAGGTCATTTGGAGTTTAAGGTCCATTCAATAGCTAATTCAACAAGTAAAAAAATAAACAGAATGGACTTTGATTTTCATTTCTATTTGAAGAGGCCTTGTGAGGTGTCAAGCTCTTTGTGGACGAGAAGTGTTCTTCAGCTGGGTTACCATTCAAATGGGGAGAGGAAATGCAGCGGACATTATTTACCTAGATTGTAGCAAAGCCTTTGACAAAGTGCCCCATGACATACTAATAAATAAATTAGCAAAATGTGAGCTTGACAGTACTACTATTAGGTACTACTACTAGTACTACTTAGGTACTAGTACTACTACTATCCACAACTGGCTTTCAAAAAGGTCACAGAGAGTGATCATCAGCAGTAGCTTCTCATCCTGGAGTGAAGCTACTAGTGGGGTACTACTGGGCTCAGTCCTGGGACCAGTAGTCTTCAACATCTTTATTAATCATCTTGATTATTTTATTTATTATTTTATTTTATTTAAAACTTTTATATCCCGTCACCTTGGCATCTTGATGAGGAAATTCAGAGAATGATAATTAAGCTTGCAGACAGTACTTAACTGGGTGGAATAGCTAATGCCCTGAAGACAAAAAGAAGTTCCAGGGAGTCCTAGAGAAGCTTGAATGCTCAGTGAAAAACAACAGAATGAAATTCAATAGGGACAAATGTCAAGTTCTCTACCTAGGAAAAAAATATCTGCATCAATACAAGATGGGGAAAACTTGGTTCAACCATACTGAGAGTGAAAGGGACTTTGGGGTTGTTGTATGATGCAGCTGCAAAAAAGGCAAACACCATTTTGGGATGCATAAACAGAGACATCACTTCCAGAAATAGCGTACCCATTCCCTGCTACTCTGTGTTAGTCAGACCTCACCTGGAATACAGCATTCAGTTTTGGGCAACCAGGTTTAAAGAGGTTGCTGATAATCTGGAGAGGGTTCAGAGGAGGGCAACAAAGATGATACAGGGCCTGGAAAATAAGTCTTGTGATCTGAGGCTGAAAGAACTGGGCCTGTTTATCCAGGTGCAGGCTAGCCACAAGGAAGAGTTTCCTGACTGTGGGAGCAGTACAACAGTCGAACAGGTTGCCAAGAGAGATTGTGAGCTCTTCTACACTGGAATATTTCAAGAAGCAATTGGACCGTTACTTGATTGGGATGGTATCACTGACATCCTACGCTAGTAGGGGTTGGACCCAAATGCCTTCTTGCCCCCTTCTGACCCAAATATTCTGTGATTCTGTGAAGTGCACCAAGGGATTCAAGCTGTCCTAGTGCTCTGAATATTGTGCAGCTACATTGAGGTTGCCTTGGAAAGCAAGGGGAAAAAACCCTATTTGCATCAAAGCTTCAGTTAACTGTACTGAGTTGTTCATAGCTGCCCTCCATGTTAACCAGTCTATTTAACTTTAATGGAAAATTATCCACTTGAAAGAGAAATGATAAGCAATATTGTGGTGACAGGTTTAGAAAATGATAACAATTCATTAAACTAAAGGACAGTTGTACTTTCTTTTTTCTTGCCATCACTTTAACTCAGGTGTTCAGGTTTATTTTCAGAGATGATAACATTCCTTTGTGCAATGACTGATAGCTACAAAATGAGATGGTTGATTTTCTTTATAAGATTAGTCCACCGCTTCCCTTCCAGATGACTGACTTCCACAATGCTACACAAATTTAACCGTGCTTGCCCATTGTTTTCAATTACATTTGCCCCAAGCTTTGCCTGAAGTGAAATTCAAAGCACACATTGACAATCAGCTGCAGGTAAAACAGCTAAAGTCAGAGGAGGGAGATCAGTTACAGTGGAGGTTTCCAAATAGCTCCGGACAAAGCATTTCTAAAACCACCAAGGTAAAATAACCTGCATTTGTTCTGGGACATGGGGGCAGGTACAGAACATATTTTTCCAGAAGTAGCTCCTGTGAAAGCACCTGTGTATTAATTGTCTCATATGCAAGAGCATGCCTAGAAATGGCAATGTTATGTATCTATTTATCTATCCATCCATCTCTTTATTTATGTAAAACTATCTTAGACCATCCCTTACAGCGGTCTCAGGATGGTTTAATGGTAAGACAAAATAGAACAAAACATAGCATATTTCCATTTACGTGCCTCCTATTACTGAAGTCTCAAGGCAGCATCTTCCCCAAGAGAAAGAAGGACCTTCTCCTGTTTCCTTGCAGGTGATAAATGCCCAAATGCAAACACAAGCAGATCAGGACTTTCAGTGTTTTAGGTCAGCATTCCAGCCTGTAGAGCAAGAGGGATTACTCTCATCTCAGATTATAGAATTTCTGAGCATGTGAGGAGTGTCTTTCCTCCATCACTAAACAGTAGCAATAACATAGGCTATAAGATGGAACATTATGCTGGTGAATGAGTAAGAAGCCTCAGGATATTAAATGGAGCCCTGGGACATTAATTGACTTGTACCAGTTGTGGGGGATGGCTGACTCTCCCAAAGTTGATGGACTACAATTCCCACCAGTCCTAGCCAGCATAGCTAAAAATGAAGCATGCTGGAGTTGCAATCCAACAATATTGGAAGGGTCACACATTCTCCATCCTTGGTTTAGTTATACCTGAGTCAATTACAGGAGTTGAAAAAACCCATGCAAAAAGCCTATTTTACTTTCTGGAAAAGGTGCTGGAAAGCCATTACAAATTTTCCCAATTTGCCTCTCAACAACTTGAGTCTGCCAGCTGCCAAACTGTAGATGAGACACCATGTTACAAATTTAAACACTGGAAAGGAGACCACATTTATTTTTGAGTGACAGAATGGATATTTATTACAAAATTGGATACCCACTGTCAAGTTGAGATTTTGAGTTTCTGATGTGAATCCGATATTGTAGCACCATGCCAACTTGTCTCTGGGAGTTATAGATGCCTTTCCCTGACCTTTAGACTTTTTTTTCAGAATGGATCAGTTCAAATATTGAATTTATAGTTTATGCATGTCAGTATAGTCAGGATATTCATAGACAGTGAAGAAGAGGGTAGAATTGAAAAGAATTCAGAATAATTTCTCTGCAAAAATATATTTGGAGGTTTGTGTTAACTAAGCCATAGTTTTCCTTCTCTAACTTGTGTCTTGAAGCTGATACAAACAGCTTTGTTGATTCTCCAGGTGTGGTAAACCAAGACTTAATTAACCCCTTTCTCTGCAAGTCTGCACTACATATAAAGAGCTATGACATTTCTAGATATTTCCAAATGTGTCATTAAACACTATAGACCTTTATGACCACATGCCAGAAATACTAGAATACCACACACAGAGAAACAATGTAACAAGGAAGACTAGGTGAATTTATGGCCACAACTTCTTTAATAATATTAACTCAAACATTAATATTAATACAATATATTAATAAAATATATTAGATGGGTTTCTATTAAAACAAAAAACCCAAGATGCCTTGCAATAAGTGTAACAATATACATTTTAAACAATGTAAATGAGTTAAAAACAATGTAAAATCCCAATTCCTAGTAAGAGTGCAATCTTACTCAAGTTCAGACAGGAAAAAGCCTTAGGTTCTCCAACCAGGACCCAAATACAATTAAATGAAAAAGCCCATTACATGCCATCAAATGCCTAAGAGTAAAAAGTAAATCGTTAACCTAGTACTAGAAATGTTTATCTGTTGCATTTATATACCACCCATAGCCAAAGCCATAAAATAAAGCACGAGGAAAGATCATGCAAGAGTCATATCGAGGCCAGAAGAACTGTGGAGACATGGATTTTGCCCCAAAGAGGAAAGGAGACTGAGGGGCTACAGGGGTGCTGTATGAATTAGAAACATAGAAACAGAATGAGTCAGAAGGGGCCTTCCAGACCATCTAGTCTGACCCACTGGTCCAGCTAGCTTTGCCTACCATGTGCATGTCCAGACTATCCTTGAACACTCTCACTGATGAGGCTTCAACCACCTCCATGAAAGCCTATTGCTTACCCAATCGGCAATGCCTATCTCCTCCCAGCCTCCTGCACTGGAATTCCTGCCACATGCCATCCCTGAGGTCACTCCTGTGACCTGGGGTTTCAACCAATACACTTCCTTCCTTCCTGGTGGTGAGCTCCAGGCCCTGACCTCTGAGTCCGAAGCTCCAGAGCTGGGTTTCCAGGGTGTCCTATGGATGTCTAGGCAGTGCCTAGTGGCCATTGGATTGTGCCTTTCATAGTTTAAAACAGCAGTATACAACCAAACTAAATACGAAGAGCAGTGCAATCATTTAGAAATACATCAGGTTGCAATGTTGGCATCAAACTAAGTTAATTATTGCATTAGTTGTGCTTGGTGAACTCACAGAGGCAAGTCTGACCTGTTTCCAAGCCCAGGGACTGCCCAATATCTGTCCGCACTCTCCGTTAACTGATGTACACATTTGGTTAAATCCAAGCTGTTTCTGTTTCTTGGAACGACAGGCATCTTCCTTTCCAGTGTCAGCTCACTGCCTAAACCAGAATTTTGTTCTACATGTGCTGATCTGCATTAGTGCCAGTGTGTGAACGTGCAAAAGTGCTAATGCACATTATTTAATCTGAGTTATTACTTATGCTCTTTATTGCTAATGCACACCTGCACACATTTCACATTAAGGCCTATGTGCATTTGTGCTAATGTGAGGTAGTGCAAATTCCATATACATACGTGAATTGATGCAATTTCATGGAATCCACATGACTAAAAAGAAAAACCGAAACCAGAACCTGGTCTACTAAGCAATCTACAAGCTAAATTCGTAGAAGCCCAAACAAAGATGAAGCTGGAGTGGTGTCTCCGTATACCGCTTTATTATATTATTATTATTATTATTATTATTATTATTATTATTATTATTATTATTATAACATTTCTATGCCGCCCCTTGCCGAAACCTCGGGGCGGCTTACAACATGATAAAATACATTGAAATACAATAGTACAGGTGCCATCCCAAGACTGAGGCCCTTGAAGAAGCACATCAGATATGGGAGAAAGTCCATCTTTAGATACAAGACCTCATTGCATTATGCCTTAATAACTTGGATAACTGCTGTCCTGAAAGCATTGCCCATAAGAGATTGCTGGCATTCCAGACTCACTCCTTGGCAAGCCATGGATGTCTGCACTGGGATCAATAATTGGAAAAAACTATGGTGAGGAGTGAAGTGTGAACTGTTCCTGGTGTCCAGCACAGGCATTAAGACTTTATTACTGCAAGAAAACTGTAGGACTTCAGTAAAGGAATGAGATCACCAAATATCAAGCACCATGACCTCCTTGCCTCAACCTTGAGATGAAGATGCTTGCAGGCATTAATTGGGACAGCTGCTGCTTGTTTCATCCTTCTCTCCTCTGACTCCCAGGAAGTGGGGATAGCGTGTATGTGTACACAGACAGCCTCTAAAGTAAGAGGAAAGAGACCCTTCCGTAAAATCTATGACTAGAGGTGTTGTCTTCTGTTTTCAAAGGAGAGGAGCTGGTGCATTGCCCATCCAGAAACATCTGAAGGCTCATGGGGCATCCTCTGACCTTTTCAGGGAATCAGTACAGTCTCAGATCAAGGGGAGAGTAGGCCTTGCTTTGCTTGTTTACATTCTGCACCCATATTTTTATCATTGCATTCATTAAACTGTACGCCTTCCTTGGCTCAGGATGGTTTCATTTTTGCCCCCAGATCTAGACCAGCCCCCCTTAGTCAAAACAATGTCATGGGAATCAGTGATCATTCAGCATAAATTACCCCTGCAAAGATGGGGAGGGGGAGAGGACACAGGACCCAGATCGAAAATGGCTGCACATGTGGTTTCTTCGCTAGCTTCAAAGCCTCCCAGGCTCCTAGACCCTTCTTAAATACAGGCCATCAAAATCCAATGAAATAGATTTGTCTCCTCTTTTCCAGAAACTTTGCACCCAGATAGTCGCTTGTTATAGTCAGTAGTGCTAAGGCACAACTTCTTTCTCTATTTCTCACAATTTCTGATTGCTGATGTACAATGGCCAGTGTTACTTATACCACCACACTGGCCTTTCTAATTAACTAGACCACATTCTCTGTATATTTCAGTTTCTTCAGTCTAACTTTAAGCAGCCAAGCAGAGCCTCACCTGGCTAGGGAGTTTAACCATACCCAATGCATTTCTTAGAAGCAACTTTCCTGGAGTCGAGTAGAACTCACAACCAGATAGGAATGTTGTGTAAGTGTGCGGTACTGCAACATTACAAAGTGTGCAGAATTCGCAGAAAGTGATTTTGGAGTCTTGTAATTTCTTTACACACTTTCTGTCTGCTCTGTGTTTTCACTGGCAAGGCAGCAAAATATAGCAATGAGGTATACATTTTTTGTTCTCCTGATTGTGTATATCTACCTTTAGGCATGGGAAGGGGGCTCTTCACTGGATCCCCTTCTATTTATGAGGGAACAAAGCCATGGTAGTTGTGCAAAATTCATTTATCACCATTGGAGCATGTGCTAATTAACATAGCCTCATGTTGAGAATGGCAACTTGTGTCACATACAAATGCAACTGTGGGAGAAGTTGAAGGAGTTGGAAGTACATGCTGGGAAATGGTATTTTAGGTTTCATTTTTTCTGTGGTTATTTTTAAAGCTAAATTTGCTATGCAAAGGAAGGAGCATGTGTGTGGTAAGGAAGGAGATGGAAAGAGAGAGACTGAAAGACAGAGAGCTCCTCCTGTCCCTCACAAATATCATGGAGAAGGAGAAAGGGGTGCTGCTCCTTGCTCCTGTTTCCCCAAACCTCATGGCAGAAGGACCAAGCAACGCTCTCAAAAGCAAGCAAGCACAAGATCTTCTCATGTAGACTTTCTTATGAATTAGCTTGATTGAAGTTAATGCGATTTAATTGTGAGTAGGTCAGGGATGGTGGAGGAGAGGAAGCCCTAGAGGAATGTTGTCCATGGGGTCGTGATGGGTTGGGCATGACTTCACGACTAACAACAGGTCATTGAAGACTCTCTGATTTACTTGGAGTAGATATGCATTTCCTCTAGTTGTTTCCTAAGTGAGAAGGTAAAAGAATCAGTTGGGAAGTTATGAAATAACATTGAAAACTAGTTTTCAAATGAGAGGGGCATTTGCAAGAGAGACATGAGAGAGAGAGAGAGAAGCTGTGGGGTAGGGGAGTGAAAGAGGCAGCAAAACGTCTGAAAGATCTCCAAGTTGCTACAGCTTTGCCAAAGTCCCAGTAAAATCCTTCAGCTCTCCCCGTCACAGAAGTTTTACACATACTAATATATATATGCCAGGAGACAGTTGCAACATGTAAAGCAGCGGTGATATAACAGGTCCAAAAATATCTGGGATATGTTGGCAGAAATAGCATGAGGATGCAGAAGGTCAGTGAGTCAGGAATTACAATGTCTGTAAAAGTCCCTAGTGTGGATGAGAGGCCCTCGGGTCTCTCTCATTACCTGCTGCTGGTGTTCTGTGTGTCACTCTGCTGAAACCTCTACTCAGTTGGCCAGGTGAATTCTGCACTTTTCAGTATGCAGTATCTTCTCCCATCCCTTTTAAAGATTACCCACATGCACCAATCGAAAGAGCAATTCATGGCACAAAATGGGCTTCCAGTGGGATTACATGATTGAGACAAGGATGCCCTTTTCTACTGACTGATTTAATCAACAGGAAAATGGTGGCTTGGTCATGTATCAGCATTGCCCTGGAAAGCAGAACTCCAATATCTGGGAGAAACTTGGACAGGCAGAATTTTGTATGTATCCCTTACTGACCTTGTACTCTTAGAGGAAGCTAAGCAGCTCTTCCCATCAGTTCCTCATGGCACTACCAGCAGGCTTCTTAGAGACCAGACAGGCATGACTTGAAATGTGACTAGCCACTGTGTGTGTGTGTGTGTGTGTGTGTGTTTCTCTCTCTCTTCTCAATGTGCAAGTGACTCTGCACAGAACTTTGCACCTCACCCCCCACACTAAGGTTCTGATCTGTAGTTCCTAAAGAGCCATTCCTTACTCTAAAAAAGAGAAAAATGACACACCTTTTCCATAGTCAGGCCATCATCCATGAACATGCTCTTCTTTAATTTAAGAATTTCTTCCAATCAGTAACCATTGAGCTTGTTCCTTGTATTTGCCCACTGCCAAGTTATCAAGAGGACATGAGGAAGCACCTCATTTGGAGTCCACTGTTTGGAGTCCACAGTGGAGGCAGGCCTTGGCTACTCAGCATGGCGCAAGCATGCTTTGGTCAAGATGTTACTCCAAGCCAAACAATGACAGCCCATAGATGTGGATTGACATGCCAAGCTGACATCACAAGCCACTTGTCCATGCTAAGGGCTGCTAGTTAGCTATGCATGGCTCTACCGGAATGGTCTTGTCCTGGCAGTTGCCAGCAGAATCCTTTTTTTCCTCCCTCCCTCCATCATCCTTGGCAACTACAGGCACCTCTCACCAGGCATCTGCTTCAGCCACTACTGCCGCCTCTAGCTCACTTAATAGGTGCTGTACAGGTCTATTTTACAGACATCTCAGGGCAGAGCGACAGGTCGTGCTCACCACAGAGCTACTGACATCCATGTCTTCCCACCTTGGGCTCGTCTTTCCTTCCCTTCTCCATGACAGCCAGGACCATCCCATGCTTCTCGAAACCCAGTGGGGACAGCCAATAGCTCAAGAGAAATAATGGGGAAGTGTCAAATATGATGGGTGAGTGTACTTAAATATTATAGAAAGAAGAAGGAGAACATGATATGGGGATGGGGATGGAACTTGACTGGTGTGTAATTAAGTTTTCATAATGTCATCCTGGCCATTGTCTTGCTGCTTCTTTTACCAGAGTGGTTGCTAAAAAGTGAATGCCAATTCTTTTAGCCCCCCGCCTCTGTATATATATCCCATTGCTCCTATAACCATTCTCCTTCCAGATCTCACACAAATGGAAACACAACCCTTTCTATGGAACTGGTGGTTTTATATCTATCTTAGTATCCTTGAATCTCAAGTAGGATATGGAGCAGAATATTTTTCTTGGTTTGGAGTGGCCCACTCAGCTGACCATGCTGACATCATCTTACCCAAGTCCAAGAAACCTCCCTTTCGCAATAAGTTGTGGGTCTCTGCTAGGCCATCTGGAGGTTGGTGTTGCAATACAGAAGCATTTCTGAGGTCATTTCAAGACCACGTGCCTCCACTTAGCACACCTATTGGATAACAAACTGTCCAAGTGCCTAAACAATGAAGAATATCCCAGAATCCATCCTGGAGCTGGCGATAAGCCATTACTGGCCAGTCAGCAAAGCACACACACTCCCAAGATTCTTCTGGAATGTCCACCCAGCAAGGGACCAGAGGAGATATATTCCAGTGGAAAAGGAAGTCAGAGATGTTTCTTTCCCAGCATGGGAAGAGATTGCACCAAGGCTTCTCTGATACAGGTATCAAGGTATAGGGTTTTTCCCCCCGGACAAAGGGGGGGGGGGCTGAAACAGGAGCCAGGATAACTTTGCCATGGGCATAGTGGATCTTCAAGGAGCAGGTAGGCAGCTTGCATGAGGCTGTGTTAGCTAGTCTGTGTTTCCCTATTTGTTTGTCTTTTGCCACTGAGTTTCCTCTGTAAACTGTGTGTTGGTTCGTGCTCAGAATCTGACAGGCCCCTTTTCCCATTTTATCTTTTTCTCTGAATCTTAATAACTCTTTTACCCTGTTTCCACCAAAACTGAGACTTTGTTCTTTGGAAATAAAGGGGGAAGGCTCACAAGGGGGCATGCCATGTTTTGGGTTATGCTATATTGTTTCATTACTATGTACAGATGTGAAAGCTGGATAGTGAAGAAAGCTGACAGGAATAAATTGATGCATTCATAACATTGTGCTGGAGCAGAGGTTTGCAAATACCCTGGACAAACAGAAAGATGAACAAGAGGGTCCTAGATCAAGTCAAGCCAGAGCTTTTCTTAGAAACAAAAATGACAAGACTCGGGCTGTCATACTTTGGGTACATCATAAGAAGGCAAGACTCTCTGGAGGAAAAATAAAAATAAAAACCTTGGGAAAGTCAAAGGCAGAAGAAGAAAAGAAAGAACAAATTAGAGATGGATTGACTGTGTAAAGGAAACCACAGTTTTGAATTGAGAAGAGCTGTCATGGGGCATTTTGGGGGGTTTTCTTTCATGCCATTACCATAAGTTGAAGACAACATGAGAGCATATAACACCATCCACAAATGTTGCTTCAACCCTCAGGCTGCACACAGCACACTAAGCAAAACTTAAAACTTATCTGTGCTCCTCTGTGCACACCAGTGGTCTGCAGAGATCTCTCACACAAGGGGCATAATTATATTCCCAAGAGTGCTTGAGAACTGAGGAGACTGGGCCGATTTACTTTCAGTGGTGACATCCAGTACCGGTTGACACCACTTGACCAGACCTTGAGACCTCAGACAGGTCACATGCAGGTGACAAGTCACCATGAAAGTTCCCAAAATTATCAGTCGTCACTCACTGCTGCAAGGTTAGTGTCAAGAAATGCCTGGATGTAAGTGTGTTGCAGTATAATATTTACTCTGAAGTAGGCCTGAGGTCTTCTCAATTACTGTCACAGGTCTCTGCAGTAGTTGCTGAGTGACTTTCTGAGAGGGAACAGAGAGACAATCATGGTTAATATTGGACCTGGATCAAGTAAATTCAATTTTGACTGGTTGAGAATTCTAGCTAAGTGGAAAAGGACATTGAAAACCCAGACAATGTGTCCAAACAACCAAGAATGTCTAGAATCAGGGAAAGATTGTACAAAGAAGCTGGATCTAGTTATAATGGTAACTGGCTGAGATGGAGGTTTAAAGAATTTTGCCTCAGATAAACAATGGCCTGCCAGGTGTGTAACAGCAACTCTGCATCTTGAATACTAGAGAATTGTCACTAAGCAGTCATTAGAAAACTCCAAAGTAAGTATTGATAATCCCTTATGTACAGAATATCCCTTTAATGCATTCCTTGACAATAGTTCATCCTGACTCAAGTGTTGGTGCCCATCTCACATCTAACAGAACTGGAGGCAGCAGAGAAGGAAACTTCTGGATTTCTGAAATATGGTAGCACAGAGTTCTTATGCCAAAAATTATATGTGTTTGCTCCAAATAATACACATCATAGGTGGTGCAGTACTGGAAAGAGGAAAACTCCCACCATTAGTGATTGCATGAGGACACCTTTCTGTGGTCACCCACTTGTCAATTTCTTTCCCAGGGTTAACTCTTACTGTCTTCAAGGGGACACTTACATAGAGAATGGTGACTGGTGGTTGCTTGCCTGTCAGAGAGAGATGTGTGGAAATATGCTTCAGGTCAGATGCAGACACATGGGCTGCCAGTTGCTGACCCCATTAGATATGGATGAATTCTATGTATTTCTTTATGAGAAGTGAATGTGGATTTCTCTGGATTATATTGATGTGGGGAAAGGCACTTTAATTAAAGTTCCTAAAATGGGTGGATAGAATCCCAGCAAGAATATCAAATGCACTTTTTGAAAATGTAGCCCTAAGGACAATTCTAATTACTTTCTTTCCTACAGTTCTCATATTTCTGTTGGTTTTGTTCTTAATTTCCCCCCCCCCCCCATCTGATGATATCAACAGGGAGAAGTCATAGAGACTCATTCTGTGGCTCAACCAGGGAGGCTAATGGTGTTCACACTGGCGGGAGGATGTCAGAATTAGGAGCTTATGAAGGATGATCTGTGGTAGTCTGCTACATATTTACTTTGCAACTATTCAAAAAAGCAGACAAAATACAAGAGCACAGATAGCCAACTTCTTTCTTGAGACACTCTATTGTGCAAATACCAGGTTGACTCGTAGCTGAAATATTCACAATCTGTACCTTGCAGTGTCATCAAACAGTTTATGCTGAGCCTCAGAGCATGGGTGTGGAATCTCAGTCTACCTAGTCCTCTGTTAGCAGATCAGTCGTTCTCTCAACAAGTGGATCCCATTATCTCTGGTAGGAACCTGCAGCAGGGATTTCTCTCCCTACTAGCTCCGAAGGGGCAAACCTTGGGGTTGATGTGCAGCCCTAGGTGAGATTCCACCAACCAGTGGGATGGGCCAGATTGGCCCACAGGTTGGACGTTCTCCATTGGTGCCTTAAAGAGTGGAGGTCACTGCTTTGATCAGGCTTAACAGGTCCTTGTAGGCTAATCCCACACCAAGGATGAGCTCTGCTGTCCATGCATTCAGCTGGAGTGTGAAGGCGCTCTTTGTATACAGGTTGCCCCATGACAACTGTCCCTTCACATTCCAGGCGACGACCTGGAGAGTGAGTATGTTGCCCAATCTGCATGTAAAGGATAGACAGGTAGACTCCACAGCCTCATGAACCCACTTGGGCATTCCTCCAACATGTGGGGTTGTCATCCACACTGCTGTCTTGTGAATGAGAAAAGCGGATTCCAATATTTCCATCCACATTCTGAAAGGCAAGTTTTAACCTCAGCAAATTGAATTATGCAGACCTCTTGGCATCTCTTGATGGTTTTGATTCTGGCAGGAGTCAAGTATGACATCTCATAAGCTGTCAACTGTCAAGTGGCTGCAGAAATCCCACACCTATTGCAAAAGGAAATAGCCTACCTTTAAAAATCAATGAAAAGTTATATAACTATATTTGGAAATAAGGGGAGCCAGGGATAATAATGCACTGATTTATTTCAGTAAAGTGGAATAAATCAATGAAGAATAGATGATGTAAATACACATACAGATAGAGATGTTGAATATGCAGATGTGGGATAAATCCCATTGGTGTTAGGTTGAGATGTATGGGAGATTGTCATTCAAAGTATTCATCAATCAGCGTATTGATCAATAAGAGTTGGGTGGTGTACCCACACTTTCTGAAAATGCTGAAATCCTACAACACAGCTGTGGGGGAATGGGGAGAAGCATTCTGCAGTGTCCCGAGCAAAATTACTATTATACCGGAACAGCATAATCTGCTTCTGTGGGCTAAGTGCCCCATAGTGCTTGATGGCACAATTCTCAAGAACCCCATCATGGCAGCATGAAATGGTTTGAGACTTCCTTCACCTGTACCAACCTGCCTGCAGATTCAGATCAGCAAATAAGGTCATTTTCAATTGCCCATCAGCAATAAGCTGCAAGTTTTCAGGGCCTTCTTGAAGGACTGAAATGATGGAACCAAGGAGATCCCTGTTGGGCTTGAGAGGTTTTGTGATACTGTGGAAAAGGTTATGCAGTGCCAATGCATTGGTGGCTTATTTTGCTGCTTGGAAAGGATCCTGCATAGAGAGTCCTGACTACAACCAAAGATGTCCTTTGGTTGAGGCAAATACATCTCCCAAACCAGTTGTCCAATATCAGTAAAAAGTCAGTTCTTACATGTTCTCCATATTTGAATTGTCTGTGGGTAACATGAGTAAAAAAATCAAATGGAAAAAATAACGTCTTTATAAAGAAATGAGTTTGTATTGTTCATACCAGTATTTATTTACTAAGCCCCTTGGCAACGGTGTAATAAAATTGTATTTGGAGGCTGAATTTTTGACAAATTTGTACAGCTTCCTGATACTGCATTTTAAAATATAATTTTGCTTATACACAAGTGAAGAGAGGTGGGCACTGAATGTAGATCCTAAGAGCTCCCTGCCTGATCTGTCTATCCAGGAATGCTTCGTAGCTGCATTATTTAAGATTCCAATATAGACATATTATATACGGAATGGTATTCTGTGCAAAGGTTTTCTCTTGCTTCAACTCTTTCTTGGAGCAGGTCAACTCATGGTGGTGCAGCCAAGTTCCAGATCTCTCTGTTCACTGATAAAGACACATGGAGTCTGTGGTTTATTTGATAGTTTGCTTATTGATTTGAATACATGCAATATTTGACCTAAGTTTCCTTTCACAAGACTTGCAGAAGAAATTCAGAAATCATTTTGTGCAACTTGTTGGGGCAGGTCTTTCCATCACTCTCCCCTTTCTAGCAGACTTAGATGAAACCTTAGATGCACCATTCATCATTTCAGTTCTGCAGATTACAAGCATACATCCAAGGAATGCTCTCTTTCAGAGGTAGGTCTGGTGTTTGCCCGTGTGAAGAGCTGAATCCAAATAGAAGCACTTCCTCTTGCAGCCCTGGGAATGCAGTTCCTTCTGGACCCCTGACAATCAGGAGTGGAGGCTTTGAGAGTACAAAGGCCCAACTGCAAGGTTGGAGCAAGTTTCTAATCTTGTAGCTGGGTCTCCAGAACATCCTATGAGCATCAAGATGGTGCCTGGAGGGTGTAGGAGTTTGCTACCCACTGCATACGTGTCCTGCCCACTGCTGGGTCATGTTCTGTATTTATGGTGCATGTTGGTAAACAGGGATCTTTTTCCCTCTCTCTCCCCTCCACACAACTTCACGTTTTCAATTTTCTTCTTCATTTGTCAGTGCACTCCTGAGGGAGTGCAGGCTGCGCACATTTCACAGTTTATGCATCCTACCTTTCCCCATCTGACAGAAACAATCTATGTCAATGTCATTAGCTGCCATAACATTTTAACTGTCTCTGTGAGGTGAGGGCCTCAGATCTGTGACAATAATTAAAAAGGCAAATATAAGGAAGAAAAACTTGAACTGTAGCAGGCAAACCATTACAATGGCAGGTTGCTAATTACTTACAGCTCTTTATTGATGACACTTTCAAGAACCATTAGGCACATTCCTTTGTTTCATTAGTTTCATTACAGTTTATCTCAAAGAAACATGTTTGTAGTTGTTTTTAATTGTCTTTCTAAAATCAAATCCATTGCAAACTGCTTATTAAGTCTCCTCACAGGAATGTAGAGTGCACCTAGCTCATAAACAGGGGGTACTTAATGAAATAGTTGAAAGAACGTTGGTCGGAGAAAGTTTTATATATAAGCAGAAAGCTTTGGATCCATTGACTATGTAAATCCATCCAGCCACAAACTGGTAGTCATAAGGCGAAGTTCAAATATAACTGTTATCACCATAGGAAGGAACTGCTTGGGCTGCGCTTTGGAAGGTGGATTTTGTATTCATCATATTGCTACAATTTCATGCAGAATACTGTGATCTCAAAAGAGTGTGGGAGATTGGGAGGGAGAGAGAGAGAGAATACAGTTTGCATATAGCAAAACGGAACAGTGCAAATTGTAAAGAAAGCTTGGAATTTGAATCTATTATATGCTAAGTTATGTTAACACTATCCACTGCCAACTGAAAAGGACAGTCTAGGATGTAAGGCAGTCTGGCTGCTCACAATTCTCTGAAATCAGAAGATTACAGGAAACCTGTGCAGGGTGAAGATTATACCTCTGCTTCTCCAGCCCTGAAAAAACACTTAGCTGTCTACCTGGGCACATTGAAGCTGGTGCTTTGTATCTTGATAGGGCTGGTCTCCTCCGCCTTGCCTTGCCTTGCCTTGCCCTGCCCACCCCTGGCTTGTGACCTTGGGCACACAGCCAGAACAGCTCTTCCTATTCCATCTGCACTCCAAGTGCGGAGTCCTAGCTGTGATTGCAGTTATTTGCTAGCCACAGTCTCTGAAAAATACCTTGGTTAACTAAATTTCTGTCTAGTGGCCACAGGGTTTGGTTGCCCATCAGTAACAGCAATCGAAATAATTTTATGGCTGTTATAAATTCCTTGATAGCTCCATGTTTCAGATCACATACCTTTTTCTGAAGTATATCTCTCTCTTAAATATTTAACATCATAGCACTGGTAATACTGATGTGAATTCACAACTGCTTAATGTTGCTATAAGTAGAAATATATGCTTATATATATATATTTTAAATATGCATCACCCTTCAGCAAAGCCTCTATAATCACACATCAAGAACAGGATTAGATTGCTGTAAATTTGTTTTTAGCTGCAACAGGTATATGAAAAATTCCTGTATGGGGTGAATGGATTCCTCTTTGAGTACCTTTGCTGGGGGAAATGAAAACAAGAGTTCAAAACCCTTGGAATCTGCCTCTGAACTCCCTAAGGTATACCCCAGGTGGTGATTTGATAAATGGCCTAGATAGACTTATTTAGACGTAGAGCTTGAGATGGATCATGTTTGCATTCTGCAATATCATTTTGGCATGTTATTTTATCATTCTAAAGGTGTGATGTGGAAGCAATGAACTATGGGATATATTTTAAGGTGTTGATTTTCCTTCAGTGTTCAACCCATACAGATGTGGTTTCCCATTTTAAGAAAACCAAATCTTGAAGAAGAACCTCTGGAATCTCTGAAAGTTGGGATGCAGGTCAGAATATTGTTAAAACTTTCTCAAGTCAGGAGAAGCTCCAGAGCCACTTCTGTAGCTTTTCCTGAGAGTAGCAGCCCCTGGGATTTAGAACTTCCTATAACATCCAGGAAACTTGTCAATGGGTGAGGTGTAAATCCCCCAAACAAATGGACACACAATACAGCAGGAGAATTTGCTTCCTTGAGTAACCACAGGTGTATTGTAGCAATTTTGCACATGTACATGCCATGGGAAGTAACATGCATAACGAAAAAAGTGTCTTCTGGTACAGAATGTATGATTTCACCGAACACTAGAACAGCCTTACTGGATCAGGCCTAGAAATGCTTGTGAACCTTCTCTCTGTCTCTCTCTCTCCGTCTCTCTCCCTCTCCCTCCCCCTCTGTCTCTCACTCCTTCCAGAGTGAGCTCAACAGCTAAACAATCATTAGAATGCAGTCTATACTTGGTGTAGCAAAAAAACTCACATCAGTTTCTGTGCCTTGCAGATGAAGCTTGAGGACAAAACATGATGAGGTGCCATCCCTCCCTTCACTTGGTATTAAAAAAAGCAGTCCCTACATAGGATCCATGCACGAAACAGAAAGATCTTTGTACCAGTCATGTGTAAAAGTAACATAGGTAACACTTTATCAGGTTCACCATTCAGTTTCTCACAAGGACCATCCAAGCACTTATGGAAAGATTACTTGCTAAAAGTAATTAGATGGTGCAAACTTTTCTCTCAGTAAAGAAGAACATTTTTAATCCTCATGACTTCAATCCCAATCTACATAAAGAAGCAGAATTCTACATATGTATCCAACAACTACAAAAAAGACCACATACACAGGTATCCCCTCTCATTTCATTGCTAGGGATTGTGCAATCATGCACAAGTTAGTACAGCAAGAATTCTTTAATCAGTGTTCTCTCTGTCTCTATCGTGTGTGTGTGTGTGTGTGTGTGTGTGTGTGTGTGTGTGTTTCCTTTCTAGTCCAGACATCTGAGAGATAGGATGCCAGCTGTGCATTCTTCTGGACTTGGGTCGGTAACTAAATACAATCAAAGTGGAGTCCTGTGCATGCAACCCATTCTAATACTTTGGAAATCACTTCTGTTGAAGCAAAAATCGGATGGTGTTGTGACCCTAATTGTTGGGCATAAGAAGCATGGCAGTCCCAGGCAATAATTCCTACAGACTGCTGGCTGCCTTCCAGATGATGATTCAAAAAGAGAAACATAGTACATTGAGGCTGAGGAGGATGTGCTTAGTCAAGATTCTAAGATGCAGCAGGAGGGGGTGGTTATCTCAAGGCCAGGTGCTTCACTGAGCCGGGCACTTCCTGGGAATGGTCAAGAGGTAGAACTGATGGGAGGGGCCTCTGAAGACGAAGAAATCTCACATACAGGCTCGGCTCCCCCTGCTATTGACCCATGGCTAAGCATCAGTAGAGATGCAAGGCCCGTTTGAATCAGCAGCACATGGAGAGGAAGGGTGCTTATCTTCAGAGAGCACCTCTTGAAGGGAATAGGACCTAGGCATGCTCAGAAGGAGAGTTTCTGGAGATAAACACTTAGATTGGCTCAACAAACTGCTCTGTGCATCCTTGGAGATCCATTCTGGGCGGTTTGTACTTGAGAGCAATACAGAAAGCTGCAAGAAAAATGGTCTTGGTGATTGTATGGAGAAGGACCCCTGTCTCATGACACTAACAATCAGCAGTTGCAGAACAGATTGTCTCTTCCTTCATGTCAGCAATGCATTTGCTGAAAGTTTTCTTTTCCCTCTAGTAAGAATGATAAGTCAAGAGCGTCAATGTGTGACCAATTGTTTTAAAGCCATTACTCACTGTTTAGCTGAGTTCTGTCATGTTTTCCCCACCCCCTTCATTTATAGCTTAAGCAAGAACCTTGCTGCAAAACAGTTCAAAATAATGCTCTCTCCCTTTCTGTCACATGCTCAATTTGCAGAACCTTTCCATGTCAGTTCCATGAAATAATGTACCGCAGACATCCATTCGGAGAGTTCCCCCACAAAGAAATTGCCATTTACATAGTTGTGATATATTTCTCAACACTAATGAAATATTCACTAAACATTCTGCTCAACAACCAACTTAAACTAAGGTCAGTGAGTGAGAAAGGAGAAGAAAAAACAAAGTTGGGGAAAATATAAAGAATCTAATAAATTATATGGATTAGCTTGAGAACAAATAACAGGAGCTAAGAAAGTGGGTGTCCATATTTCATCTCTTGATGTGTTACCTAGGAAACAAAAGACCAAATGATTGCTTAAATGACCCTGTGCCTGTGGATTTCAATTGATGAAATTATATAAAACTGCCATCTATGAAGAACAAGGAAATGGAAAGGGCCACCATTTATTGGGAGAAATCCCTGCAGGAAAGCTTTAAAAAGTAAATCTGAGGGGTGTGTTTAGGCTTTTTTAAAGCATTGATTACCTAAATCTTGTTGTCTTTCTTTTTTGGGTTCCTGACCCAGCAAAGCAGAAGAATTAAAAGCAGGCAGTCAATGTATCCAGCTGACTAATCACCATTTTTAAAGACTCCCATATAGGAAGCTAATCACCAGCTGAACTCCAAGCTCCCAGCAGTGGGAGGAAAGTTGATTCCAGCAGACATCCAGATGGTATCAGTAGGGCATCATTTTGACTTGTGGCACGGAGTTCATTAATCCTCCTGTGACTGCTGGACTTCCAGCAAAGGTAATCCTGTATATTTTTTTTACCCAGGAAAAGCCACAGTGTGCCTGTACAGAAAATGACAAGCAGATATTGCTCATTAATTTTACAACATAGGAACCCAGCGATGCATTGCCCACAATCAGTATAACAAACTCCTGTGAAAATATGAAGCAAGCCACAAAGAGGGAGAGAGAGAGAAAATAATGTGTGCATCTGCTTAGATGAAGCAATCCTGAACTACTTAGTCAAATGCTCTGAAGAACATGCCTTTTTACACAGTGAAGTAGCATTGCCCTTTTTATGTTGTTAAGTAGGTTGCCCTAAGAGAACCCGATAGAAATGCGCACAGATGAAGAGCAGAAGTTGGGCTTATATGTTCTTCACACACACATATGCACACTCTGTATTGTTCCTTTGAAATGCGAATTTAAATGATGGTTGAGCAAGGGGATTATTGGCCTTAAAGAAGACACAGTGGGGCATTTTGAGGGTGCCGAATTGTCCCTGCAGTCTCTTAATCTACAAAACGGCTGGTTCGTGGACATGCCTGGGCATTATTTCATCTGGCTTTGTTGAAAAAGATCATGTTTGACAGGATGCCGGTTGAGATGGATGTCCTTGTGGTCTTTGATCTGAGATGGTTCATTCACTTGTGTCAGTTATCATTTGAGGGTAACATCAAGAAGCGTGTGTGAACCACAGCCAGTACCTAATGCTCCTTGCCCTTCCACACATCCACATTTTACTGCTTGTCCTACAGCTCCACTGCCCATTCATAGTTCTCTTCTGATCCTCTCCTTTTTGTTTGGCTTGACTTCGTTATCTTACTGACAGATCTGTTCTGTTGTCACAATGGACCTTTGGTTCCTCTAGTCCAGTCTCACTCATCTGAAACTCATCAGCCTTTGCCGAACAGCTGAGCACTTAGGGGAAGACCAGTGACTTCCTGAGAAAGGAGAAATAGGTATTAAAATAGTACTAAAGCAGCAGAAACTTTCAGGGAAAACTGCATCAAAGAGAATAGTTTATGCTTGGGGTGGGGTGTTGGTGTGTGTGTGTGGGGAGGGCACTTACTACTCCCCCCCCTTAAATTTTTGAGCATGGTTCTAATTTGATCCACAAGCATAATTCTAAGCAATCAAGATCTAACAGGTTTTTTTCTTCCCAGTATTTTAAAATATAAACAGTCTGGAGATAATGAGAAGTACTGCCATCACCCGAAGCCAGGGTGAGAGCTTAAATTTCTTTTATCTTAGTTGACAAATGGAAAATTGAGTCTCTCTTTTCATCAGTTTGGTTTATATCCCCCAGTAATATATGATGCCAACCTCTCTTCTGCATTCTCTGTTACTTTTGTTAATTATGTGATCACTTTTATCTTTCAGTAAGGGTATTGGCCTTTGTTTTTCAGAGATGGCTTGGGGAGGTAGAAAGATTCCACCAGGTCTTGCTAATTGGTTCTGCTCTTCTTTGTATTTCATTATTTCTTCCTTGCTTGGAGTTTACTTTGTTTTCATCGTGGTGTTTGTATATCTACCTATTAATTTGCAGGTGATGCTTTGCTTTTATAAACAAACATGGAAGTGTGAGTGTGCAGGGACCAGGTTGCCCTTTAACTACCAGGAGTCAGTTGTGTCTTGTTCTGCCTAACTTCTAGAACAGTTTTCCCACTGTTCTGAATAAATTTAAGTACACTGCAGTGAAAATGTCTTCAAGCGCTTCTCAGCATGTTTGAAAACAACCCTTTCTTAAGGGCTACTGCAGTCAAGTTTGCACATGGCAACTGCATATATGAAAAGTGTAGAAATGCTGTGAAGCTTGTCCAGAAATGAAAAAGAGAAACAACTTCAAGGCCAATGGCCGTATGGTGTACTATAAGATGGCTGGAAAGTAGAAGATAGCAAGGCAGAAAAAAACTGTCTTGATGTATAATGTAGAATGCTTCTTCTGGGTTGCTGTTCAAATCTAGACAATTGCACTGGCTCATATAAACTGCACTAATTGCATTAAAAAAATCTCCCCAGGAAGAGGGGAGGAAATGAAACTGGCTAGCCTCCTATATCAGTGGCTCCAGTAGTTTGGCATGGCAGACATGGCAACAGGAAGGCATCTGCCAGTTCAGCCCGAGGCAGCCCTTCCATCCGTTGGAAGCTTGGCCAACCTCCATGAGTCAGTCAGACCTACCCTTGCCATTGGCCCTGGCAGTTCTCACTCAGTAGTCATTGACTCTGCAAGCGCTGCAGCTGGGCTTTGGTTTAGAGGAAAAGCATTGAAAAATTCAACAGAATGATAGTGCCCACACCTGTGTCGAAGCACAAACCACAGCAAGATACCGCAGCTGTCGAAAGCTGAGAAAACAGTGTCAATACTTGGTATGGGGTGGGATATATTCTGCCAAAATAAAGGAGAATTCAAGACTCTTGAGCCTTTCTACTTGAGGTTTTCAGCAGAAATGGCCTCTGGCCAGGAAGTAGGGATTAGGTGTCACCCTGCATTTACTAACTGAAGATAACACTGTGCTGGAGCTTCTTCTAGATCCCTGCTTTTCTCCTCTCCAAATGTCTTCCTTATCCATCTTTCTGCTCACCACCATGGACTCAGTGCTGCTCAAGAGGCATGTGGACACAGGTCCACCATTTGAATTGCCCCAGATATTTTCAGGATCAGGATGGTTTTAGTTACAGAGCAAATTCTATATTGGTGGACTCCATCCAAGGTCACTGGGCCATCTGAGCAGGCACAGCACAACTGGTGTGACCTATCTACCCCCTTCTGAACCCTCCGTGCCTGATATACTACTACTTTAGAACAATAGGGGGAATTTAAAATAGTGGGTGGCTCACAGCTGTCCAAAGTGTTGTGGTGTCCAGACAGATATGTATGGTAGGAACCCAGTCCTAGAACTAGTGCCTTGCCCCAGTGTTGGAGTCCTAGCAGTTGCCTGAAGATGCCAGGTGCCGATACTCAGCCTAAAAGCTCTGCTTAGAGACACAGAACCCCTTTCTTTCTTTGTCAGCCCGATTTTCCTTTCAGTGCCTCATCAACCAATATGCCTTGCCCTGTTCCTCTACCAATGACAGAAATGTCTTGCCATAGTGTAGAAATCCTGCAAAACTCAAATTTCAGGCGCAGCCCCAAAGTGACTCAACTTTAAAACATCAGGGCAGGCAACACATTGCCTATTTTCTACATGCACCCTATAATATATCCCAATGCTCTTCCACTCCATGTTGTTCTCCTGGCATGCTTTGAAATGTATTCCTTTACTTAGAAAATAAAAGAGCATTGCATAGATATTCTGGAATATTTTGGAAGTTAGATTCTGCATCCTATATCTTTCTCCTTCATTTATGAATACCCACAATTACCCTTCCCAAATTCATTTTATTTACATGAAGCTGGTTCCTGTTTGCAATGTGGCATTCCATTCAGTCTTTTTTTGTCCTGTTTTTTGGCTTTTACTCCAGAAATATACTTACACACACACACACACACACACACACACACACACACCCTGGAAGTTTATGGGACACACCTGTGTGGTCTTGTTCGTTTTGTTCCTTCTCCTCACTTGCTACATTCCCATTACTTTTCCCTGGCCTGTCACAAACTGGGCCTCCTTTCAGCTGGAGGATTCGAGATCATTAGTGGATCACGCCATACTACTGCTGTGGTATTGACAGCAAAATGAAATTGCCTGACCTATTTAGAGATGTGCAAAAACCTGTTATTTGCATAGACCATCTCTTCTGCCAATCTCAAGTAAGTTTTCACACCCTGTGAGTAAACTGGTGAAACATGCAGGAGAAATGATGACAGCACCAGAACGACCTATTAGCCCAGTTGTTCCCACTCCATGGATTCAGTCAGTGAACTGGAACAGTCTAAGAACAGGAAAGTCTTGATTCTGCTGTCAGGCTTTTCAACTTGGTATCCTGAAGATACAGTATTTACCAAGTTCATCATTTTGTAGATGACTGGTCTACTGGGAAGGGGGGAAAGCAGATGTGCTTCTAATAATAGAAGCCTGATGCTTCCTTCTGTAAAAAAAAAAAAAAAAGGCTCATTTTTGTCAAAATGTTCTGTAAAGCTAAGCTAACTGAGGTCTTAGTGATGTAAAGATTTCTTGAATCTGTTCCATTTGTGTTTCGCAGATTGTCAGCTATCCCTGATTCTATCATCCATTCATTAACTGAAAGGGTTTTTCCCCCAAACTAGGAATACATGAGGATTTTGTTGCATTGTATTTGTGCAATTGCACAAATATGCTTTTGTGGTACTGCAGAGTAATGCAAGTGTGTTTGTGCAAATCCACCTGATTTTTTTAGGTCTGCAAATCCACAACAACTGGATGTCCTGCAGATAATGACCAAAATTGCAAGTCATGTGAATCAGCTGTGGATTTCTTTGATTTCCATAGGCATTGTATAGAATGCCTGATTGCTCAACGTGAGGAAGGGTTCAGGCAGTACAACATTGCCTTCCTTTGGCTCCAGCTGCTCTGGTTGGGCACTGAGATCTGAGGTTCATCTCATGCTTGATTTAACATATGTAGAATGCTCCATGGAATTGGGGAAACTGATTAAACAAGCCCCCCAGGTATATGGAAATGCTGTTTGCATTCTACTGAATTCAGGCCTTACCACATAGAATGGTAAAAATATCCTCCTGAAGCATGCAGATTTCATCTCTAGCAGCACCAGCAGAATGTGGCATATTTTCATACATATTTACTAAGAAAACCTGGATGGAGAGAAAGGGAAGTAAATCACTACTTCCTACCCTGAAAAAGGAACTACTGAATGAACTGCTGGTTGCCTCCTTCTGAAAGGCTGCACTTTATTTTTTCTTACTTGCAGACACACCTGGGATGCCTCTAATTTTAGGAAGAATGGTTCACTAAGAGCCCGAAGAAGCATGCCAAGGTTGTTGTTGCCCAATATCCCCATTTGACTACTGTTCTGAAAATGCGCAGGATTGATCCCCTCAGAAGGAGTAATTTTCCTTCCAAGTTTCATCCAATTCAGCCAATGAAAAGAAAAGGGATTACCAATTCCCAATTAAAATCTACTTCAAAATACACATAGCACAACCATCTACCCCAACATCTCTGTACCTGGCCTTGGACAGCTGATGCTTTGTCTCTAAACAGTCATCAGCTTTGAGAGAGAGAGAGAGAGAGAGAGAAGTTGTACTTGAAAGGAAAGGAAAGGAAAGGAAAGGAAAGGAAAGGAAAGGAAAGGAATCTCTGATTTTTCAGCATTCAGCTTATGTCCAATAGAAACACTCTTCAACAGCTAAGGGTGGAAATGATGTTCTCTTACCATGCCTAGGCTTTGGAAATCCTTGCCTCGGAAGTTTCAGTTTTTACCCTCCCCATTGGCCTTCTGTCACAGCATCAAAACCTTCCTGTTTAGGAAGCCTGCTGGCTTTAGCAGCTGCATTATAGTGTTTCACCCTGATGTAGCTGATGTGTCCTAGCCCCCCTTCCCTGCCTTGTGATATGTTCATACTATTCATCATTTTTATTTGCTAGCTGGCTGTTTTCATTTGCCTAATAATTTGCTGGCCTATATTGCATTTTATTATTTCATATTGTTAGATACCATGAAGTGCTAAAGGAAAAATGTACATTTACCAGATGATTACCTGAAGAAAATGTTCCCTTGTTATTAGGAAACCTATTGGTGGAAGCCTCTCTCTCCCCACTCTATCTCACACACTCTAACACCCCTACATCTGTCATGCAGAAATAATAACCATCATGCTCATCCTCACCACCACTACCACCACCTAGCAAAGGCTTGCTCTTAATAACACATATGATATGCTGTGAATATAAATGTGAAGCATTCGTGTTGTTCCATAGAGATGTACAACACATTGGGAAGGGGCAATGAAGGAATACTGCTCGCTGTTTCTGCTGAATGTGGATTGTAGGCTTGTCAAAACAATGTTGCCCTAGGTACACTTTCAAGCAGGCTCAGGCCAGGAGTATGTGTCAGTGTCTTTCTGCAAGTCATCCAGTGCTCAAGAAACAAGTTGCTCGTCACTGTGCATGAAACCCCAGGGGTGGTATGGTCAGAGTCTGGCTATTTTGTGGTCACCTGCTATGACAAATGATGTGTATGAAGTTGTAGTGATATATATTTAGCAACAGCATCCATTTTCTTCATGGTACTTTGGGCTGGACCTACTGAGTTCAATCACAGCTCTTGGGTCTATTTGAACATCTAACCCACATTTTGTAGACAACAAAGGTCATGGATTTTTTTCATTGTCATGTCAAAGAAAGACGGGAAGCTCAGCTGTTCAATCAAAAGGAATTTGGCTGCAATGGATATTTTTTCCTGCTCTTGTGTTTTGCATTGCAAGCCAGTGCAAGTATACTTAGAAGCAAATCCCGCTGAGTTCAATGAGAACTTGAGGAGGTCTAGGATTGCTAGCTTATTGTCAGAATGGGGAAAAATAACAGCAACATAAATAGGCCTATCTAAATTGTTGGTGTCAAAATATGTTCTATAGCAGATGGTATCTTGTTGCTTTAAAATCACCTTCATGGAATCAGCAGAGAAAACTCTTTGTCTGGCTGAAGGAGAAGACCTGCTCAAGGAAACCTAGTATCTGCTCAGCTTGTGTCAGGGACCCATCTTCATCAGAGTCATAACTGCTGCTCTGATGAAGGTATGACAAGTGGTATTGCGAATATCACTCTGAAATCACTCTGAATTATAATTATAATACAGCAGACACCTTCATCAGAAAATAAAATTTAGTTCTGAAAATCATCTGAATGAATGTGAAATTTAATGTTAAAGGCCACATAGAAATGTAACCCAGGCTAGATGATTGCAATTTATTTTGCTCTTTTTAATGCATGCAGTTAACCTAAACTGAAATATTTCATATAGATGGTTGAGAAATTCCTTTTAGGTCTTTGGTGTTTGCTTTTACCTTCTTTCTTACTTTCTGAAAGTGAACATGGAACGAAATATATTTTTGCAACTATATATCCATACATTTCTGAGCTTGTGATATTTTCTGCTGAAAGCATCATCCTGTCCTTCTCCTTTGGAAGCCAAATGGCATCACTGAGTTTTGCTAAGAGTAGGCTGCACACACCAAAGACAGCACAAGACCTCAATTAACTTTATTTGGATACTGAAGGAATGAAGAAGAATGAACAGACCCAAGACAAACCTTTACAATAAAGCCCTACTAATCCGGTTGTTGTTCATCTCAAAGTCATGCCTGACTCTTTGTGACCCCATGGGCCATAGTACACCAGGCCCTCCTGTCCTCCACTGTTTCCCAGAGTTGACCCAAATCAATGTTCATTGCACCAGTGACATACATCCAGTCACCTCATTCTTTGCTGTGCCTTCTCCTTTTGCCCTCAGTCATTCCCAGCATCAGGCTCTTCTCCAGGGAGTCCTTCCTTCTCATTAGGTGGCCAAAGCATTTGAGCTTCAGCTTCAGTATCCATCCTTCTAAAGGGCAGTCTAAAGAAAGAAATAATTCAGAAGGCCCAAGGAAATGGAAGTGTCCCTTAAAATTACAAGAATGCAAGTACTGCATCCTCCAAGGCGAAATACATGAATGAGATGGTGGGCTTCCTTTTTCGCCCCATGGACACATTTGGCAATGTGAGCAATGGTGTTTCCCACCACCACAAAATGGGCATGCCACAAGAGAAAAGATAGTCTTGGGGCCACCTGACATATCAGTCCCTGAGCCCAGCTAGAAGCTTTCACTTTGCTTTGATGCACTCTCACTTGCCAGCCTATTTAAAATGTTAATTAGAGATAAAAAGAAGAATTGACAGGGCCCCTAACATCCAGCAAGAAATATGTCCCTGAGTGTCATGTACGTCTCTTTTTCTCCCCATGATGTAATCCTTTGGAATCTAGGATTGAAAGGAAGCCAAGGCGTGTGTTGTGTTTCCTTCAGCCTCCAGGTGGATGTTCATGCATATGAGTTGTTCTTTGCTATCCCAGGTATGCAAAAACTACTAGTTGGAGACTCACTCCTGCCTTGGGGCATGCAAGACACCCACTTGATTCAGCTCAGGAGTGAAACTGTTCCCAACTGAATTTGCCTTCTGTTGATCTGGTTGGCTAGCCAGTTTCTATGGAAACTTAATATTACCCTTAATGAAACTTCTAGAACAAGCCTAATAAAAGGCAGAAACTTTCTCACAGACATGCTTTTACAATTGAAAGCAAAATGTGAAGGACAAATAATGAGAAAATTACCCCTGCTCCTGCTTGTGGGTGTGAAGAAGGTTCTTTGAGAAGCTAAGCTAAAGCAACATTTTGCCTTCAGCATGTACCTAAGAATTTTGTGGAGTGTACTCTAATAAACCTAATTACTTTGGTCACAATGTCACTCTTATTAGATTTCCAAGAATTCTTTAAAACAACGTTTTCTTGATTATACCAAAGGACACCACAATACTCAACAATACTTGAATTCCTGCTTGGGGATGCATAGCTGGCTTGCCCGGTTCAATTTGCAACGCCCCTTAGCTACTGCTTATAGTAGATTAGAAAGTCAGGAACTGGGCAAAATTCAAGGAACTAAGGTGATTGGCTTATGGCTTTCATTAAGAGTCTCTCTACATTTCCCTCTGTAAGTTAGTAATTGGTGTAATATCTATCTTCATTCTGCATTAATTCCTTATTCTCATACGAATTAATGGCTTAATGGTTCCCACTTTCTACCAATAGATCCAGCATTTTCCATATCAAGCATTTATTGCTTTCAAAAGATGACTTCACAATTGGACCAGCATTGAACCAGGATTCAGATATGCCTGTGCATGTGTACACACAAAGTAGTTGTGGATATGCATAGTGTACAAACTACCTGTCCCCGTTCAGGGTAACTTCTTACATCATGACCATAACACTTGGAAAGTAAATGATCTGCACTGGTTTCCAGATTTTTTCCAGACTCAATTTAAGGTGCTGAAAGTAAACTGTAAGACCTGAAATAGTTTAGGGCCTCAGTATGTGAGGGACCAACTAGCACAGTATAAGGATGGTCAATGAGTGATGTTTCAGTTCACCTAGACTGTCTAAATGTGAGCTTAACTCATTCATGCTATTATCTGCTGATCTCTCCAGCTTACTTACATGAAATCTTAGAAACACAATAAATTCTTTGAGCTCTACAGATTACAAAACAGCAAGATGTAAATATCTTTGAGATGTGGGAGAAACTCTGCCTTGTGAAGGGTTGAATTCCTATTGAAACATGCCCTCTTTCCTTCCCTTTTAGAAAGATTTTGACCCACCCACCCACAGGATGGCTCTCACTGCTTGAGCCCCAGAAGGCCAGACAATCAGATCAATCTTAACTAGTCCACTCACTTTGCCTGCCATCATCTTGCAGGGTCAAGGAACTCTCCCTCAATCTTCACCCACTGTGTTCTGAAATCTCTTCCTCCTTTTACAGGGCTGGCTGGTTCTCACACTCTGTCTGAATGTCTTCACTGGGTAACCTTCAGACTGCAAAGTCATCTGCTTGCTTCTTCCCCTCTACCTCCTCTTCTGAATCTGAAGAATTCAAGTTTGTTTGTTTGTTTGTTTGTTTGTTTAGAAAATTTCTATGCCACCCCATTCGCCGAAGCCTCGGGGCGGCTCACAAATATATCAATTAAAATATTATACAGTAAAAATATGAAGTTGGGAGAATGTAACTTGAGGAGGACCCTGTCTGCATGACTCCAATTTATGTTTACATTTCCAACTTATGTTTATTGCATCTGAAGAAGAAACTGCGTGAAAGAAATATGAAAGCTGCAGGCAAAAACCCACCACATGTATGCATATATCTAAAATTGCCCATGAACTAACACATGGGTGAATTAAAGTGTGTGCAATTTGAGAAAGTGGTGTGGTGTTGTTGTTTTAAAAAGATGTTCTTGGGGAAAATGTACATTCTTGAAGTATTCATTTAGTGGCATGAAGGCACATTGAGAAATTTGCAAAGTTTTTTTTGCGGGGGATGCACCCCCAGTTGTTTTCAGGATTGCAAATGGGGTTTCTTTTGTCTTGTCTTGTTTTGTATGAATTGCAAACTGAAATGAAATTTCAATGCTTAAGTACAAACCTTCTGGATTACTAAAATTAACCATTTTGATGATATCTTCACTTGCAGAAGCCCACCAAATGCAGGAAACAGTTTTCACCTGCATTGCTTACTAGGAACATGCAAATCTGATTGGGGGTGGGAATTCCATCATATTTCCAGAGTCTGTCTCCTGGACTCTGGACAGCTTTGCAGTGGTTCTGAGTCTGAGTTCCTGGAGAACATGTCCATGCCTGCAGAACACTCACCATGTATCAGGACTCATGCATCAGTAGCACCCCTTTCCATGCCCAGTACAACCACTGCTGGACACACCAGATGCAGAAGGTTGGTTCATGAAAGCAGCACCCTCTTTTCACGCCTGGTGTTACCACTGCTGGCAGCACCAAATGTGGAAGAAGGTTGGTCATGGAGGCCACCAGGTCTGGTACCCTACATGACTGCCAGCAATGCCTCTCTTCTGCACCCAGTGCAACCACTTCTAGCTGCACGATATGCAGAAGAATATTAGGTGGCTTCAACCGAATGGAAGTTTTGCCAGTTGTGCAATTTGAGTTCCATGAGCATTCACAGGCTTCTTCTCAGCTCACTTTGCAGAACCAGAAGTCCATGGATGCTAAAGGGTCACATTCCAAAAGGGCTTGTCCCACCCCTATTGCTTCCAAGCTCTGAAACTGTGAGTGGACTCCACTCTCTCTGCATCCATGAAGGAACTCAAGAAGCATCCTTGCAACTGGGCAGGTAAATCACTGTTTTGGTTTTTAAGCTCTTTCCAGTATTTCAGTATTGGAACACTGACAGACTTGGCAGACCCCTGGAAGGTGGGAAAGCTACATAATGAGTGATGATAATAACCTTATAGACTGTTCCTCTAATCAAGAGTGCATTTGACATATGCAGCTCTTAGCTACCCATATATTTCTTAAGAATTCCCTCTTACCATAGCAGCTGCCCATCCCATGCCCTAGATAATACTCCTTACTTATGGGAAATGGGCTTTTCTAACAGAAATAGCCATGTATTTTCTTAATAAGACAATACATTTAGGGCCAATTTTAATTGTAGTGCCTTTACTGAAAATATTTTGACAGCAAAAGAAAACAAAATCCTGTCCAATAAATAGCCCTTCCTATATACAACTAAGATATAAAATGATTTTTGTATAGGATGAATAACCCAAAGATGGAGGACTGAGCTGGGATAGGGAATTATCTTTCTTTGCCATTTGCTCCACAAAGCTAAGAACAGGAAGTCTAGCAAATATGAAAAGGGGGAAAAGGTCAGTTTAAGAATGATTCAGTTAAGCCATGGTGACTCCTTAATCCACATGAAAGATTAAGTTGCCATATGTGACAGAATATAAAATGTTGAGCAATGTGGCTTTTCCAGAGGTCAAGAGGGAGAAGAAATCCACAGGCATTGAGGGTGAGAGTCACATACAGTCAATAAGCTTGGAGTGGACCTTCAGGTATTACTTTTAGAAGAACTTAAGCAGAGGTATTAGACATGTCAATAATAAAAGAAATATTAGAGGAACTAGGCTCTGCTCAAACTGATGAGCTGGGGGGCTTTTAAACTTACTTTCCCACCCCTTTTTTATTACTTTTATTTTCTATTGAGTACATAACCTGTAGCTGGTAAAGAAAGTACAGTCAGAGGCATCTTTTGGCCTTTAGAAGAGACTGGAAGCTGCTCCCAGTTACCATGAAGTCTTTTGAGTGCCATTCTCGGAAGCCCAAAATGTTGACTTTAAAACATAACTCTACCATTCATGTAGTATGCAAGTCATACATGTGGACAGCTATAAAGGAATCTGTTTCAAGACAAGATGGGAGAGCCATACTACCCTGAAAGTGGCCGATCTTGTCTGATCTTGGAAGCTAATCAGGGTCAGGCCTGGTTAGTACTTGGATGGGAGACCACCTGGGAATACCAGGTACTGTAGGCATATATGGAATGGGCTTCCATGAGAGGTGGTTGAAGCCCCATTGGTGAGGGTGTTCAAGGATAGGCTAGACATGCACATGGTGGGCATGTCATGAGTAGAGCCAGCTGGAGCTGAGGGTCAGACAAGATGGCCCGGGAGGCCCCTTCTGACATGCTCTGTTTCTATTAACCGTATGGCTTAAGAAACACTGAAATGGACTTAACTCTTCCCATATACACACCACCTCATATATAAATATATATATGTATGTATGTATGTATGTATGTATATATACACATTCTGCACAGGCACAAACAACATTAGTGGCTATATACAATTCCACAAAAATAAAACTGTGCTGATTTATTATTTGATTTTCATGAAAAATTTGTTTGATTAGAGAAAGCCTTTAGTCAAACCCCCAAACAAATTGACCAGCTTCTTATAAGTTCCCCCTGCTTTTTGCTCATGTCCCAGGCATTATCGCAATGTAGGGACAGTTGTGAAAAAGCTTCTCAAAACTGATTTCCAAAGTTCAAGGGAACTGTGAAATTTTGGAGCTAACCCACAAAGTTGTATATATAGACCTTGCATACATTTTAAGGTGGAAGAGAAGAGAAGTTCTGTCAAGTGGGTCAAAAAAGTTGATTAAGGATTGCACAATCCTTTGCTTCCAAGGTTCATCAGCTTTTTAAAGCTGTTTCCAATATACTAGCCCAGAGACTGTATAGGTTTCCTTGCAAGGTTAAATACCACCATTTTGTGTTCCGTTATGTAAGCCTGTGATAACAAGTAACTGACTCAGGCAAAAGTGACAAATGGAGACCCTTGTCAACAATAACAGCAGTGACAACGAACATGGAAAGACCATCTTGACAAACCTCTACAATAGTGATGGTGATGGTGATGAAGTGAGTGCCATAGTGGAGGCTAGAGGTTACAAGTTCATGGGAGAAGAAAGACAGAAGAAAAGCAACTTGCACTCCTGGATTAGAGCATGAAGGTCTGCAAAAGACTAAGGCAAAAGTTTCTGTTCCTCCCTCCCTATCCCATAATCTTGGGGCCAAAATACATTTGTATCTAGCAGCTGCATCCCTCCTCCTCCTCCTCCTCCTCCTCCTCCTCCTCCTCCCCGCTTTTTCATTTTTACTCAAAAGTAGGCACAGAAGGACAAATCTGAATTGGCAACTTTGTTCCTTGACTAAAATGAGTTTAAAAAGTGGAGGTAGCTACTAGATTGTGAGCTTGGGTGGACTCCGGGGGACGGTGGAGGGCAGGAAGGCCTGGAGGAGTGTTGTCCATGGGGTCGCAATGGGTCAGACACGACTTCGCAACTCACAACAACAGCTACTAGATACAGATATTAATGTCTACGTTGGCCTGCAAGCTCAGTGACTGAATGGCAAATCCAAAGCAAGGCATGGACTGCCCCATGGAACAGCTGCACCTATGCTGTGACTGATGGTGTATAGTAGCACTATAATTACGTTATACATGACAAGTGTCACAGTAAATTTGTCATCAGTGGCATGTTCAGGCATAAATTTCCCAGGAGGCATTTAAAGCAGACATACACACAGCATTTGAAGATGCACACACACTGTCACACGCAGACACAATTTCAAGAAACCAAGTCTAAAACGTCATTTTGCTTCCATATAGTTAGTGGTGCAATGACCACCAGAAGCTAAGGCAAAGATGTTATTTATTTATTTATTTATTTATTTATTTATTTAGCAAATTTCTATGCCACCCCATTCGCCGAAGCCTCGGGGCGGCTCATAAATCTATCAATTAAAATATTGTACAATAAAAATATAAAACAAGTTAACAATATAAAATAAGTCGCCCTGGCTGAAGAATAAAAAATAAATAGTATTAACAGTTAAAATGACATTTGAATAAAAAGGTCTTCGCCTGGCACCAAAAAACAAATAATGATGGTGCCAGGTGGACCTCTCTGGGGAGCGCATTCCATAGATTGGGCGCCACCACAGAGAAAGCCCTCCTCTGAGTACTTACCTTCCTAATATCCTTCACGGAGGGTTCCCGGAGAAGGGCCTCTCCTGCAGATCTCAGGGGGCAGGCGGGCATACTTTGATATTTCAAGGTTGCGGTGGTTCCTTCAGAATCTGGCTGTTCTTCAAACTTCTTGTTGTCTTAGTCCTTACCTAGAGAGTGAGCTAAGGAAGGAGGAGGTCTGTGGATGCTCATGCAGCCCTGGTTGCTCAGCCGACAATCTTTTTCCACAACACATGCAGCACAAACAGAACTGCAAGTCACGTGCACAGGGCATGGATGCTGCTTGCTCAGTAGTCACACAAAGCATAGCTCCTGGTGGGCACCCTTGTAGATCCTCAGCACCATGTCAGACTCACAACCATGACAAAGCAGACTGGAGTCTGGGAAGGTGAGCCATGATGGATTCCTCACACATTCCTGGTTTCAGTCTTTGCTGACTAGATCTGCTACAGAGCTAGTCACCAAAGAAGTGCAGGGCAAGTGCAAATCCTGGCTGAATCATGAAGGCTAGTTCAATGAAACCCTCACACAAGCAGCTAGGGAGAAGTCAGCTAATGTGAGAGAAGAAACTTGAGCAGTGGGCAGGGGTGGGGGACACACACGAAGTGTTTACAGAAGGATCTTGGGGGTTAGGGTTAGTGTTAGTGTTGGGGTGCATCTCTTACTGGACTTTCAGGGAAGCAGAAATATAATTAGCACCTGCATGTACATGCACTGCATCCACAATCACACCTCAGCAATTTAAGCTTTGGAAGCCCTAGGTGTAATGGCTGGACTTTGAAGAATGAACCCTACAGCTGGGCCAACATTTATCGGCAGATATTTTTCCCCCACAAAAAATTCTCCTCTCCTCTCCTCTCCTCTCCTCTCCTCTCCTCTCCCCTTAAAAATAATATGCCACTTCACTGAACTTACTCCAAATATTATTCACCCCCCCCCCATCTCGGTGATGGCCTTCCTTTCCTTCTTGTGACCTTCCTTTTCCTCTTGGCTCCCCACCATATCCAAGAATGATGCTTGAAAAAGGCTATTATGGAATGTGCAAGACAGCCAGGCTGACAAAGTGGTTGCTGTTTTTGTCACTTGCAATAGCAGTGCAAAACCTGCCAAACCCTTGGGAGGACAAATGCCACAATAGATCCCTTGCCAATGGTGAGCCATGGTCATGAGAAACAGCTGGATGATTTCTCCTTTGGCTGGAGAAATTCACTTAGATGGCTTCCAGATTCCTCACTCCACAAAGAGAACAGGACGGAAAATTCTGAGAGGCCATACGTGCATAGCTCTAATTTTTAAGTTCCCATATTTAGTAACCACTCCTTGTGAGGGTGTAGAGTGCACAGAAGGGAGCACTATACCAGATTGGCATTACTATTATGCAAAACAAATAAACTGCCAGCAATGTAGAATGGACTTCTATAATCCAGGTTGGATGTGTTCCTCCCATCATTAAAGTTAATGGAGAGTGGAGCCACGTCCAAGTGAGGTCTAGTAGCATCTGTTAAATCTAAGACTGAGTCAGCCTACACATTATCCATGTAAAACATAAAGCTTGGATGGTCCCGGGAAAGTCACAAAGTTCCTTGATAAGGTAGTGTAGTCCTATGAAATGAAGTTTGAAAAAATGAAGGATTCACAATAGAGATATAGGTGTCATGGGGGACCAGTGAGTCATAACAACATTTGCAATAGAACTGAGATATCCCATAGCATTCCATTCTGTAGGGTCGATTGCAGAACTTTGGATAGGTCAAATACAAATGGTACTTGCAATAAGGCCCGTCTAGACACTTTGTTGTAAGCATTCCTTAACCTGCTGGTATCTTTTAGCCAGATTGGCAAATCTTCAGATATGACCCAGGTAAAAACAAGCACCCTCTTCTGTGCTAGCCATGATATCAAGCAAAGAAACATAGAAACAGAGTGAGTCAGAAGGGGTCTCCCGGCCATCTAGTCTGACCTCTGGCACCAGCCAGCTCCGCTCACGACATGACCACCATGTGGATGTCCAGCCTATCCTTGAACACCCGCACCGATGGGGCCTCAACGACCTCTCGTGGAAGCCCATTCCACACCCTCGGGGTCCTGACTGTCAGGAAGTACTTCCTGGCATCCAAATTGAATCTTGATTCCTTGAGCTTGGCTCTGTTGGAGTGCGTCCTGCCTTCCTCTGCAGGGTAGAACAGAACAGAACAGAACTTCTGCTGAGACACATAGACACATGTGTTATTCCCTGTTGCTCAAAAGTTGTGTTCACATGCTGCATTGGTTTACATTCAGGCTGCCTATCCGACATCGGATTCTGAAGCCTGAGTGTTAGTAAACTAAGTCTAACAGCTCGTTTTATCACACAGACACACAAATGTTTAATGTCACAGTGACTCTGGCTGTAGGCTAAGATAGCACAGCTGCATGCCAATTTGATAAAAACATAGGATAAGCAAACTTAAGGAAATTTGAAGAAGGGAAGGTCTTGTAAATGTTCTTATCTATGATTCCCCCCAATCTGCACAAGGGGGTTAAGGGCCCTACTATAAAGTGTGGGAACATGTGAAGGAAAAATAAAATGAAGATGCCTGTTCTACCACCCCATCAACATTAGAGATGTGCACAAGTGGCCTCTCAGCATTTTCTAATTGATATCTAGGCAGAGAGATTATGGGGATCATTTCATTAAAATTCTCCAGGGGAAGAGAAAGTCTCCAACAGTTTATCAGGATGTGAAATCAGAGATGTGTCTACAAGTTAGATTTGATTTGGGAATTGTCCAAATTCCACCTGAAAGCTCATTAGATCTCACATCCATACCAGATTGTTATCCTTGTGTGGGTGAGATTGGCATGAAAATGCATGAAGAATTTCATAGGTATTTCTTCCAAGGGTATCACTCAATTATGTGCAACATTGAAATGAATGGCTTCTTCTCCTGCTGAGTGTACTTCAGTGCATTTTTCAATCTTGTTCATGTACATTTTGCAAATAAAAAGTGAATAAATAAAGAGAAGCACAGTGGAAGCTCACAAATGTACAGCCTTTGACCAAAGCTTTCATTCAGGTCCATGTTGGATACATGCAAACTGCATAAATAACAATAAGGATTGAAGACACATTAATACTCTTATATGCCAACCCTGGATTAGGCATGTTTAACAGTGGATGTAGCACGGCTGTTGTCTTCTTGGTTCAGTGGCCTGGTCACTCTTCCACATCCTTCACCATGGCCAACACCTAGCATCATTCCAGGGGGACACTGTAAAAAGTGGTGGAAGAGTGAAAAGTGGCATTCTGTTTTTGGGTGGGCTGGAGGGAGGTGGCAAGAAAAAATAAATTCCCAATCAAACTTAGAGAAATTTCTGCAGAGAAATATGATCTCAGTGCTAGTGGCTTTTTTCTGACCTCAGGGTCTCTTCTAGAATCATTGAAATATTCCACTTCTGATGGGTGATTATGGGTGCAGTTTTCCTCCAAAACAAACACTTGTAATACTTCTCTTTCCATGGAAGTCCTGTATCACAAGTGAGAGGGGAAGGGTTATGTCCAGCTCATGGGAAGAGATGGAGCGAGCGTTCTGCCTGTTCTGCCATCCAACTTTCCTGGATGTTTCTTCCGCCATGAAATAGGCTCCTCCTTCTCCTCCTTCTCCCCCTCTCCTTTTCTCCAGGTAATTTACACTATAGTTTCAATTTATGTTGATAACAGTTTTGAGCTTACCCAATCACTGAAAGCTTTCAGAAGGTGATATGTTTTGGTCTACGCTCTCTCCATACACCTTTCCATTGCTTTGCAGACTTCAAGGCCACTTGCATTCCTTGATCTGAAAAAAGCCCTGGGGGAGGAATTACCTCATGAAGTCTTCCCAGGAAACTACAGACTGCTGGAAGTTGTGTTTGTAGTGAGACAGATGTTCATGTATGTCCGTCAGCCATCCTGTATGTTCAGTGAGCACAAGAACCCTGGATGGGACCCCTGAGGATTGATCTTACATTTTGTTTGCCTTTGAATTCCTTTCCAAAATCTCCTTCTTTTCTATCAAATTCAGTGAAAATCATAACAAATGTAGGATGATTTTTTGGCAAAGAAATATAAATGATCAGTAATGCATTCAGTCCTCATCCACATCTCAGAAATCTTCTGTCCCAAATACCCCAAATTTCTTCCTACACCTTCATTTCTCTTCAAAAGTCAGGTAAAGGTGCATGGGAAGTTTCTACTCAATCCATCTGTGAATGATCATGATTTTTCAAGTTCTATGTTTTACACTGCTATTTTGTGTTGCATTTATGGCACTGTGTATTTTTTCTGGTTTTATTTTATTTTGATTATTTTTAATGCTTTGACACTTTTTGTACACTATCCTGTTTATATAATGGAATGGTGACATTTAAAATGAGCACACCCTGGCTAATTAAGCAATAGTTACTATACATGTAAACATGGAAGGAAGGGAAGCTAATGCACTCAGTGCAATTTGCACACATTAACCTTTTTTCATAATGAAGTATCTCCTAAGTGTCTTTAACTGTTTTCCCATCATGGCTCAATTAATCAATGTGAAGGCTGTGGGAGGTTGAGAGGTAATCGGTAGTAGCAACAAGTAAGGAGGAACGACATAAGCCAAAACACTTTCATATACAGCCCTTGCTGCTGCTGCTGCTGCTGACCACACTGTAACAGAAAGCCATGGACTGCAAGACAGAGGGGTAAAGACAGCCTAGAATCTGGCTGACATTCCTATGAAAACTGAGGAGTCCACTGTTAGGACACCTTGTAAAAAATTCTCCTATGGCAGAGTGGACAAGGTTTGTTCTACTAGATGTTTTGTCCTGCAACCTCCATGACCTCCATAATTGGTTGTGTTGGCTAGAGTTGATGGGAGTTCTAGTACTATTTTCTGGAGGCCCGCAGGTTGGTCTCCATTACCTTAGAGTCTAAGGCCATGACTCTCCATCTTGGAAACACAAATGGTTTTGAAAAATAGTGCCCATCATCCTTGACAATTAACTGCAGAACTAGGAACTGTTGAGACCTGTAATTCAATAACTCAATAACTAGGACCCCTAGCTTAGCCTCTAGGCCTCTGAGTCTAGGGGAGTCTAGGGAGTCTCCAACATATGGGATACATTTGGGAATCACTATTCACTGTAATGAAGGTTGGTGAGAGATAGGCCATGTCCATAGAATAAAGGAGTATGAGAGAACTGATCACTAGTTATTCCAAATAGCAGTTACTTCTGTAGTAATATCAAGTGCTAATCTTAAATAAGGAGCTGTTCTTTGAAATAATGAACAGGAGACCTACTTAGCCATGGTACATAACTGCACCTGGTTTTAGACTACCTGGACTTAATCTCTTAATTCTAGCATGCATTGACTAATTTCGGTTTCTTTTACCTTACAGCTTTTATTCTGCAGAAGCAGGATAATGATATGAGTTTCTTCCTTCTGGAACTCATTCTGACATCCTGACACCCTCGTTCCCCCATCAATAAAGTTGTTTAAAGTAACAAATTTCATGGTAAAACCTTAATGTTTACACTCTTCAAAATCCGTATAGATCTGCAACAGCTGCAGTAATCCAAAAGACTACAAACATGTCAGAGATCAGTCTTACATTGGCTTTTCAAGTTGGATTCCTTGCAGATCTGAATAAAAACTAAGGTCAGTGGTCATGAGAAATCCAGGACAAAATAACATTTGAAAAATTCAAGATCTGGTTTAAGAGCAAGTTACACACTAGAACAGATAAACACACACAAGCAAAGAGGTAGAGGTCATTTTAATAGTTTATGGAAGAATTTCCACAGAATATGTATCAAGGCAGGACAAAGATCAAGAGACACTGTAAATTCAAATTAGTGAAAATGAGGATACAATGAAATAGAGGCATTCAGTTAGAGGCCTCTCCAGTTCATGCTGTGAAGCATGTTGAGTCCAGGTTTCGAATTTAAAGCTGGCAAGTGATAGTCCTGAGTGACAGACATGGTCCTTCTTAGGTTCCATTGCAGGAAGGCTAAAAATCCAGGAGTCATTCCTTACAGGTGTTGAGTCCAGCCAAGAAAGTGATCCAAGCATTAGAGATATTGTTTTCAGCATTACATTCCATGGCAGGTTCTTTGCAATACAAGATTCAACATGACAAGGGTCCAAATTTGATGGGGCATCCAGGTGAAGAGTATTTTGTGTGGTTCAGGTAATATGCAAGGAAGAAGTCTTTCAGGTGGCAAAGACGAGGACTTCCCAACAAATACTCTTGCACCACAGCATCTGTTTAAATACAAGGAAGGGAAGGATTCTCCTTTCTCTGGATTATTTCCTGAAGGAGATTCAGGCACATAAATCTGCATTGCATTAAAGAATTGTTCCCAAACTGTTTTATATAGATGCTTCCATTCCCACCAAGCAGGTCTGAAAGCTCCTTCTCTCCTAAATCAGTTTGCCTTAGGTTTCCTCAGAAAGACATTCAGCTTTCTTTGTGGTAGTCAAATCATTCAAGTTCAAAGTTATGGCTTGCCAAGAATATTACACTCTTGCAGCCTACACCCCTCTGAAGAAACTAAGTAAAATGAGACTCTCACTATTGCAATATTCTGCATCCTGATCAGGCCAAAACCAGTCCCTCCCTGGTCCTGTAATGAAGTGGGAGATCATGTTAAATTCACATGGCCTACAGCTTTCTACAACTGTAATAAGAGTCCCTTCTAAACTGCTTCAGAATCTGGCTAGAAAACCTTAGGACCCATAGGGAATACACATATTGGTTACTGGGAGTGGTCAGCACTCAGGCTAATCCTGACAAATAAATATATACAATCCATATTCACCCAGAAATGAACTTAATTGCAAGCTGTCTTGTCACATGTGGCTACAGAGGGCCAAAGGAGCCCTTTTCCAATGCTCCAAGAGTTACTCTATATGAGCAAATTATATGAATCCCCTCCCCTCCCTCCATCTCTTTCTCGAAGAAATAATGAGCTTGACTAGAAAGACTGGGAAGGTAAAGGGGTGAAAAGAAACAGGAAATGATTTCCAAGATGAACCCCAGAAGATTAGCATTTGCCATGCAAGTCTGCCAGTCATCTTCTGCTGTTCCTCTGTGAATGAAGATAAACCCTGCTTAGAAAAGAAAAGCAAAATAAAAATTCAGCCATTTAATCTTCTTAGACTGATTATTGCAAGCTGTGATAATTCTCTCCACTATGCGCTTTTAGTACTTTCACATGGCAAGGCTTAGGCAACACTTTGTATTTTAGCTTAAATAAATGCTGACACTTTAAAAGTTTGCTTTTTTTATTGCCCCTACAGTTTGCACTTTCTCCTCTGCACCAGTCATGCTTTTAAAAAAAGTATAAGAGATGATCAGATATATGCTTTGGGCATGACCAGTCTCCTGTGGACACACACTGCCTTTGTAGCTCCCTGAAGGACAGAAGTCCTCTCATTTAGGCTGCTATAGGGCCCATACATTGGGACCACCCCACAAAATGAACAATCATTTCATTCAGTTCAGGATAGGATCAGCTACCAGGAATGTGGATGAACAATGTTGTGAGTTTCATTGTACACAAACCATGAAACCTTCCCATTGACACTTGTGACTGTGGAAGTTCATTCCACAGGGCTGTCTTAATGAAAAACCTTTACTCACAGCCACCAAATTCAGCCATCTTTTTAGAAATCGAGGAACCTGATTCCATTGGCATAGACATGGTTTCCATAGCCACCGCCACCATGAGAGACAAGATGAACAACATTAAGATATTTGTTAAGGAAATACATGGTTACATTCCTCATATGTAAACTGAGATTTACCAGTTCTCAGCTGCTATAATTGTTCTAAACCAGAAGTAGGCAGAAGGTATTTTGCCTACAAAGTGACTTTATTCCTTGTGATTTCATTATTTACTCTGAAAATAATAGACTCACCCATGTCTGCTTGAATGCGGTTCTGCACATGGTCACTATCAAAGTGTTTGTTGCTCTTGCATTTGTTGTCTTTGATTCCGCCTGAGGTCTGCAGGTCTGAATGGGATGGTGTAATTTACTGTCCTGCAATCTCAGGGGTTGGACTTGATGGCCTTCTGGTTCCTTCCAACTTTACCATTCTATAATTCTATGAACTTAATAGCAGATTTGTAAAGAGCTGGTCCAGGGTCTTTAAAAGGTGAGTATTACAAAGTCTGAGCAGTGAGCTGGATAATTATGCAATTTAGTGGCATTGCTTTGTAAGATGCTGCTAACTTGGAGGAAAGGAAAAACATTCATGAAGCCAACAGGTGCTATGACAGTGATCAGGTATGCTTTAATCCCCAGTTAGCTTTGCTAACAGTTCTGCAGATCTCTTTTCTTTGTGTGTCTGGCATACAATTTGCCTTGAAGTGTAACAAGAGAAATGAGACATATATTGCATACCCTTGAACATTCTGAACCACAGTAATGTTTTGGCATCTTCCGTTAATTAGAAAATGCAAGCTTATTTCCTCTCTCTCTCTCTCTCTCTCTCTCTCTCTCTCTCTCTCTCTCTCTCTCTCTCTGTGTGTGTGTGTGTGTGAGAGAGAGAGAGAGAGAGAGAGAGAGAGAGAGAGAGAGAGAGAGAGAGAGAGAGCGAGCGAGCAAAAGGGCAGAGGAGATGGCGGGGGGAGGAAAAGATAAGTAAAATGAAGCTGGAAGGAATGATCCAGAAGTTGACACAGCCTTTCCAGAGATACTAGAAGATAGTATCCAGATGAGCTGTCCGGTTTGAAAATTTCGATGAGTATTCTAAAACTTCTTAAAAAAAAGTCTGTTTTATTAGCTGCAGTATCCTTCTGAGGTTTTGTTATAACTCATTAGCAGCATCATACAAAATATGATGAAAGGCATAAAAAGGACTTGGCAGTGGCACAGATTACCAAGCTTTATGATCTTGGAGTGAGATTGTGCATGTATGTTATACATACAGACCCACTATGGAAACAAGGAACCAATTCCTTTTCAAGGTTTGACCAAGAATTTCCCAGGGATCAAAACAATCTGAACTTTCTCCTAGACTGGTCTATTAGTATTTTCAATGCATTTATTTCCATGCCTTTTGCTGCTGCTTCCTGCAGCCAATTATATTAGACACACCAGAATTTAAACAAGCAGTATGATAGGGTATAGGCCCAGAGCCTGGCTTATGGACTTCATGGTCAGGTCTCAGAAAACTTCTTCAGGATCTGAGTGTCGAGTCAAAATGCCACTTTTCATTGATTATAGTCTATTAACATGGTGTGAAATGGACAAGTCAGTTCAATCCTTTTAAATAGTGGAATGGGAAGGCAGCCACATTCTTTGGAGGTTATGTGTCTCCTTGTGGCAGAAAATTGATGGGTCACTTCTGGAAGCTGACTAGAAGGCTTTCCAAAGAGTGCAGGGTAATGAACCTCCGGCCTTGAGGCTTCCAATCCAGCAGACCCATGCAATTTTCTCCTTTCTGCACCTTTTCCCAAAGTCACAAGTTGGTCCCTAGACAATAGAAACCTCAGCTTGGTGCCAATGAAGTGCCAGCACCAATATCTCCAATGACTTCTGTTTTTCCTACTCCATCACTGCAGTTCTTCTAAAATAACTCTATCGTTTTTATGAGTGCCTACCATGGTTTAATGTACTTTATGATAACTGCAGAAGGAACTTACTTATATTTTCCTTCCTGCAGACAAAATAAATAGATCATGCTTTAATAAATAGATCATGCCAGGCAGAGTGTGGAGGGTCAACAAGCAGACCACGGCATCTGTTGCTGCACATCTTCTTCACCATCAGCATCCCCTGAGTCAAAGCAAGGGACAAGTGATCAAGCATGAGCCAATGTAGATTTAAGAAGGCCCATTTATGCAGACATGAGATAGAATGAACTTATGGATGATCAAATGTGAGCATGATGAAGAGAACTACCTATCTACGAGACACAGTCATTCTGAACCCACCCAAAGTGGATTATAGGCTGAGCATAGGTCCAGTACACCCAGTACACACTTCATTCATACTTTTTTCATGTGTTGGGCCTCACCACACAGATCTAGGAGTGGCGCCATATTTTTTCTGCTTCTGACGGTGTGCACTCATCTTCCACCATCTGGGCACTGAGTCTAGATGCTTGGAAGGAAAACACCATGTGTGAGTTGGTGGTTCTGCATCAGAGAGGCACCTGATTGTGAAGGTGTCCAATCTGGCAGAGTCCTGTATGTGAACAGCTAAAGGCACAGAGAGGATCTTCTGCTGGTAACCATGCTCAACTCATGGAAGGCAGGGCATAGATGGACAATATTGGGGGTGGAACTAAAGGTGCAGTTCCATGCCATATTCAACAAGGGGTGCCCTCAGGATAAAGAGGGGACTGAATGGAAAAAGATGACTTGCTTGTTTATTATTATGGCAGCTCATTGTGTCTAGCTTCTAGACATTATGGATGATGAGATGCAAGATCTGGTAATGGACAGAACTGAACATTTTAGTTGTTCTGATGTAATTTTTAATTCACAATTGAAGTCTAACAAGTGGCAACAAAACATTTAATTTATAGTGAAAAGCTAACTTTAAAAATCAGTGAGGACTATATAAAAATGGTTTTGCTCAGAAACAGGAAAGTCTCATGTTCTATTCTGCTCTGCTCAACGTTTTTTAACCAAACTTCATCAGCAGCCATGCAAAATAGTCCTTTTTTATAGCCCGAAAAGGCTAATGTAGATATTTAAGGTAGATATTTATGATTATGTACATTAAAATACCTGAAACTATTTTATGGAAAAGAAATTTAGAAAAGAAGTTGTTATCACTCCCAAACCTTATCCAATTCAAGCACTCCTACCTTCATCTTCATTAAATCAAATTTTCCCTAAACATTAAACTAAATGAGGTACTGCATTATCAGGAAGCTGTTAAGATTAATTTTCAGGAAAATGCAGTCCTAAGTGAGGGTTCTTAGTAAGTTAAAATGCAATCTGTCTACAGTAGTAAAGCTTCATTCACAGTAAAACACTTGGGTAAAAAAAGAGAAGATACGTTGCCATTTGCTCATTTAAACTCCAACTACCTCTTTATTTTCTACTTTCCCTTTTTCTTTTTTAAAGAAAATCCTGGGAAATGTTTATAATTTAAATCTTTCTTCCATGGATAAAATACAGTGAACTGGAAAGATCCAAAGGGAAAAGCAGTATTCAAATAACCCTATTTCCCCCATTTCATTATATTTTATGTGTTACATTTTATACTGGTCCTTACATATACCCATCTAACCCTATGCACAATTATTGGCAGACCTGGATCAGTCTATGATGGGCTTTGAAGCTCTCCAGTTCTCTTGAGCCCCCTAGTTCATCTTCCATGATTTCCCAGAATCAAAAGACGAATATCTCTGCATAATCAGAGGTACCCCTTTTGCAACAAACAGCACACAGAAAACATAAAAATGCATTGACATGTGATCTCTCTCTCTCTCACACACACACACACTCACTGACTCACAGGAATGAGACAGTAGGTGGGTTCACATGACATGACAATTTTTTTGCCGATTATATTTTTTTACTGTTGGTTATTGCATTTTAGTATATTTGAATTTATTGTTTTAATTGTTGTGAGCTGACCAGAGAGCTCATGGCTAAGTGGTCAGAATGCAAATCAAGTCAAGACAAGTCAAGACAAGTCAAATCTGACAAGACATGGAGGCTTCTTTTGCACATCGGTCTGTTGTGTCATCTAAAGCCTGTCGCTGTATTTCAGCTTTGTATGTGTGGTTTTTAGAAGCCATACTAAGGAAAAACGTTCTGTTCTGTGTTTTCCATACTTTACCATGGTTTCTCTGATCATCCAAATGCAGTATTGCAGTTTCCGTGTTTCTGGTATGCAGCTACCACAGAGACCCTTGGACAGAGCAGCTACTGCAAGGGCCATTCTATCCACCCGATCTCTATGTGCGGACCAATGAAGAAGAGGCAGATGACATAGACAGGGAGCAATGCAGTTTGGGATTGAATTTTGAGCAGAGTGGCTGGAGAGACGTTCTCCAACAGTAGGAGGACTGAATGAGAAGGGTGGAGACCATACCAGCATAGAAACCACTTAATTGTCTCTCAGGGACATCCAGGCAAAAAACTGCACACCATGGGAACCACACAGGGCTGCTTACTGTGACATGTGAACCTAACCAAAGACCACCTCACCAACTCATTCAGATGCAATTGCTAAACACCAGACACACAGAAGTGGATGGTGCATTTTGTTGCCTGAAAAGGACCAGCAGATGCTTGAATAACTTGGGTTGGCCACTGTCTCTCAGGACTCTCAGCACTGGCTCTTGCTTTGCGGTGAACATGGGAAGATCCTTAATCCTTGGAAGAAAGGCAGCTCATAATTCTAATAGGGTAAAGGAAATAATTCTGTCCTAAAAAAAGGGATTGCTTTACATCATGTTCACAGTAAGCCTCCCTAGCATGCAAAATGGCCACCGGAACATGGCATAACTGGGATCACTCATCTGCATACATTTGCATCAATTATTCCACTTGGAAATTCAACTTATAGAAATGTGAGGAGGGAGGCAGAAGACTGACATATACTCTTGTGCCTTATATTAAGTGTTTAAAATTTGGGAAAAAATCCTTTCCCCTATATGCCCACTTTTTGAATGAATATCACCCTCATCTTTTGTATGAACATCAGTTCAAAGAAACATTAATGATAAACCTAGCAAAGGGTCCTCTGATGGCATAAACAGTAATCCCGAAAACCTATTTATTCTGGAATAGGTATTCAGGGACTAGCACCCTCCATCAGAAAGATCATGTAATACTGGTATTTTCCGGTTCAGCTTCAGTACCCTTGGATGTAGAGGGAAATTGGAAACACTGAGGTCAAAAAGAACTTAAATGCAGGAAGTATTTAATGAAAAGAACCATTTTTCTTTTTATTACCTACTTCATAGCATTTCCTATATAAAATACTCACAAACCAATTCACTAGCAGATTACTAGATATCAAGTGTGCACTACTTTGCAGAGCTGTCAAATATGTGTGGAGGTCAAGAATTATGTTTTGTATACACTGTTTTGTTGCTTTTTTCCCTTTTGCATAAATAAATACAAAAATATTTTCCAGAAAAACATGCTTTCTCATGGTCTAGCATCCTATGTCATCATGTCCTTTGGAAAGTACTAGACATACTGAATTAAACAACAACAACAACGCTATGTTTCTTTTGAAAATTATAAGATATATATTCAGAACTTGGTGTATGGTGATTCAGTCTCATTTTCTCCCAAGTATCTCAATACTGTGAATTGGTCATCAGCATAGAAGTTCATAAAGCATCACAAGGTATTTCCAGAAATTATTTATTTCTGTTATTCTAATATTGGGTAGAAGTGCAGCCATGAAGGAACTGGAAAAGATAGTCAAGTGGAAGAATGTTTCATTACAGACAAAGGCTAAAATCATGACAATATTGTATTCCTGATCACTGTGTATGGGTGTGAAAGCTGGACAGCGAAGGAGGCTAATTGAACAAAAATAATTGTGTTTGAAAGATGATGCTGGAGAAAGTCTTTACAAATACCCTAGACTGACAGAAAGAGAAACAAGTGGATCCTAGATCAAAATAAGCGAGAACTTTCCCTAGAAGAAAAAATGATGAAACTGAAGCTGTCCTACTTTGGGCACATCATGAGAAGGCAAGACTCCCTGGAGAAGGCAATCATGCTAGGGAAAGTCAAAGGCAGAAGAAGAATGGATCAGCTCCATAAAGGAAGCTGCAGCTTTGAGTTTACAAGAGCTGAGAACAGCTGTCAAAGGCAGGACGTACTAGAGAGTATTTATTCATTGGCTGTCATAAGTCAGAGATGACTCAATGGCATATAAGGACAAGGAGAACATTGATAACAGTATTTAAAAATTTTTCAATTCTTAACATTCCCAGACCTGCCCCATCCATGCGGTTTCTCTGCAACAACCATACTAAGCCATACAAGGGAGCAGGGTTATGGGATATTGCTGAAGCATGGGTTTTCATTTTGTCTGATCCCAGCTTAGCTAACAAACCATGGTGAACAACCCACAGTTCACAATTGAACAAGAAACCTTGAGTTCTCTCCATGGATTGATTGTGTTTAACAAGCCATGGCTTGTTAATGCAGTTGGGTTCAGACAACATGATAACTTACAGTTTAACAATAACCCACTCTCAATCCACACTCAACCTCTGAGTGTAGTTTATTGTGTTGTCTGAACTCAGTAACTGTTTGGTCCTGCAGTACACACTTCCTTGATACCATAGCTTTCAGTGTCCACTGAAGCTTTTCACTCCCTAGATGGATTTGCATGTTCCTTCCTGTTTGATATTAGAAACATAGAAACAGAGAGAGTCAGAAGGGGCCTCCCGGGCCATCTAGTCTGACCTCCGGCACCAGCTGGCTCCGCTCACAACATGCTCACCATGTGCATATTGAAACAAATGAGCAAACAAAAGTGTTATCTTGCATGTTTCCTTATTTGCATTGGCGGCTAGGAAACACTTTTGTTACTCCAATTGGATTTTGTAATGACTTATAGCGAAATGATAAATTTGTACTAATGCTACTTACTACTATTACTACATAGTAGTTGACATGAGGCACGCATATTAATTACCTTTTATGTTAAGGTCATTTGTTTTTCATTTAAGGGACAACCCTCTTGCCACCAGTTGCTGCCCAAATGACCACAGGAACATTCAGAAAACTTGCTTTGCCCTGACAGCTGTCCAATTCTTTCTGCACCAGTTGTGGCTCCAAGATCATAAAGCCAGCCTCAATGCTGGTACTGCAGAGGACTTTCCACAGGGCAGGGAGGGGAAGAGCAAGGCTGCAGTGGGAAATTAGGAATCCTAGAACTGTCTCAGTCCCTCATCTTTACAAGTAAGGCAAACAGAACTAGCTGAAATCAGTGGAGAATGGAGGAGCACCATGGTAAACATTGCCTCTTCACTCCCCCTGCCTTCCATTGGATACCTGTAATCGTCCCACTTTGGAGGACTATAGGCAGCCACAGTGGGTGCCATTGCCCTTAGCATTATATTTCTCTGTTCCTTATTTCGTGTTAGATTTAACAGTGACTCACAGAACTTTCATTTTTCCACAAGAATCAATTTCTTAAGAGTGCACCTATTGTTTCTCTACCAGATTAAAACACCTTTCATTTCGCTTTGATTTATGTGCTTTGAAAACTTGCTTTAAAAATGGGTTTTTAAATTGTCCTGGGCTGAGTTGCCATCAAATTTCACTAAATGAAATATCAAGGTGAATGTGATGGTTCCCTGGAAAGAGAAACATCTAAGAAATTCCAAGAGAGCTAAATGATGTCTTGATAAGATTAGAAAATTTTCTCAGGGGAATTCTGTCCCTTCCTACTGAGATAAAAGTCATGGAATGCATTAAAACAGTCAAGCTGACCTGGATATGCTCCTGGTCAGAGTTGGAGGTTGTATTAAAAGGCAACCAAGATGAAAAAAGTTATAAAGTTTGGGGATTTAAAGTTGAGGGGAAAGGTGAATAGAAAGAGATATGATGGAAGTATGTAAAACTGTATATGGTCTGGAAAAAAAAGGGTTAGGGATAAGTTAGTTTCTCTTTCTCTGTGTCTCTTTCTCTCTCCCATAATATCTGATCCCAGGGTCAACCCATAAAGCTGAGTTGGAAGATTCAGGCAGATAAAAAGAGGACTTCTTCACCTAGTACATTACTAAGCAATAGAATTCACTACCATAAAAATGCCCTTGTGGCATCGGGGACAGGATGAGATCAAACAAGGCAAAGCTCAAGGAAATGGGTTTCAGGTTGGATGTGAGGAAGTACTTCCCAACAGTTAGGACTCCTAGAATATGGAATGGGCTTCCATGGGAAGTGGTGGAGGCCACATCAGTGAGGACATTCAAGGAAAGATTGGATTAGCACATGCTGGGTGTTACATGAGCAGAACCGGCTAGAGTTGGGAGTCAGACTAGGTGGCCCAGGAGGCCCCTTCTGACTCGCTCTGTTTCTATGTTTCTACTCAGTCATGGAACACACTAGGTAACTTTGGGACAATCACAGCCTCTTAGCCTTTTCACTGCATCATAGGATTGTCCTTGTGAGGATAAAATGAAGATAATTTCGGGTTCCTTGCAAGAAGAAGGAAAGCACAGTATAAAGAGGAGGGGGAGGAGGGGGATGACCAACAACTTGGACAGCTTTGAAAAAGAGTTGCCAAATTCATGGTGGACAAGGCTATTAATGACTGTTAGTCTTGATGCTTGTTCATTGCTTTCCATATCTAACTGCTATTTTTGGACAACATAAGCATGAGGGTGCTTCAGTGCTCAAGCTCTACTGGTAGGTGCCCCATGAAACATTGGGTTGGACACTATGAGCACCAAATGCTGGTTTAGAAAGTCTGATCCACCACAGCTATTACAGTTCCATGCATGTCCTCTGTTTCTCACCTGCACTAAATGTCCTTCTGGGAGTCTAGAATGGGGAAGAAACTCTCCATGCAACAAGAAAAGTTGATAAGCCTTTGACCAGTTTCATGGTTTGGAGGATTAGAAAACAACAGTTTTTTTTTATTTAGTTCTAGTTTAAGATAATTCTTATACACATCCTTTTGCCACAGAATCTTAGCTCTTGTACCATTAATGGGGTATCCTGTACTGACTCACCCTCTATATTTTTTACCAGAGGGTAGAGTGTGGAGCATGTCCTGGAGAACTACGTGCGTTTTATGAAGGATGGGGACGTAATGCTGCTGCACGTGTGTGGTACAGCTGGGAACCGTGTGGATTTGTGCTATTTACAGATTTATTCAGTAAAATTACTATCCTAAAGTTTTTAGGAGTAAAACCAGGATGATTAGATAGTTCTTCACTGTTAAAAAAACCCATAGAGACTAATTACTTTGTCAAGCTGCTTTCTTCTCTTTTAATCTGCAGCATCAGAGAAGGTTTATTATAATTAGTGCTGAGACAAAAAAACAACTTCACACACCCAACATTTGAAGAATGTTGCCAAATTCAAATTTAGATAAAGGCAAATCACTTACAGTTCCTTGAGCTTCAATGGTTAAGGAAAAAATAGATCTAGGATTCATGGACAAAAATACTTGTTTTGCAATTTGAAATCAGTATCCTCTCTGGGCTGAGGGATACCTGGAAGTTAAAGACTTAAAATGAGAAACATAGAATTTAATACTGGCTTTTTTGAAATGGTACTTGGTGACATATCCATGCTTATACCTTTTTAGACTTCAAAGTTTATTATTAGGTCTCTTGCATTTCTAATTTTGCACTCACTCCTTCAGGTCTCATTTTAACCCTGCTGCTGAAAAAGCAGGCATATATAAGTTCTCTGTGTACTAAGGATTCACACTTAATCCAGAGAAGGAACTGGAAGTGAAGGTAGGAATTGTAGGTAGCTTTCTGAAAGCTTTAAAAACATCCCTCCTTAGCTTAGCAATATTAGTAGTTAGCCATTTATCCTGAAATGTGAAATCAGCTTGCCCCTAAGCACACAATAAAATGTGTCCAGATGGATCTGTATGTTCCATTAGAAAGATGGAGCTTGGCAACATGAATCCAACTGCTGCTTTAAATTGGCATGTGAGGATAGAGTAATGTACACCCAGTGAAATGACTACAGAAGAGCACAGTATGAAGCTCGACAGCAAATAGTTTTGAAAACTGGGGTAATTTTGTGTCTCTGAGGATACTGTTCCGAATAGCAAATGGAACTAGTGGTGTGTGGAACATGTTATCAAATGAAGAATTATGTTGCTGAAAGACTGAAGGCCTTTTTCCAATATGATCAGTTTTGGGAGAAGAGCTCTGCTCAGTCAGGGACCCTTCTTTATGAGGGTCCACGTTCACCCAGAGGCAGAGACTCATACTCAAGTAGAACTGCCTTTCAGACCTTATTACCACACAAACAATTGGGGAACAGGGGCAGCATATGCAACCACATCTGTCTACACAGTTTGACTGTTCCTGCATTTGAGAGGATGCCTACAGAGGGCTAACCAAACTGCCTAGATAGTTCACTGAGAAAACTATCAGTCCAATTGTTCCAAAGTGGCATTTTCCACAGCAATACTTGCTAAGCAAAATGCCCGCCATCTATGGTCAATATTTCCTTTCTTGCCCTTGACATTTCTAGCAAGTGGATGGCTATGTATTATTTATCCTGCTTATCACCAGAGGTTTGATATATATTCTTTTCATTGTTTTAGGAATCGTATCTGACAGACATGTTCAGTGGAGGTCTCCAAGCTCTCTCCATGTTTCCTCCACTCCATATGGATGATTTTTTTTTCTGTTCTTTCTCAGTCACAAAGTCTTGACTTTCTCAGGCTCAGTGCCATACTTTAGAAGCACGGTATGCATTTTTGATTGTAGAAGATCCTTATTTGTCATTGTTGGTCAAAATCTGTGAATTTCCTCGCAGTGCAATCCTAGCAGATTGCCTGCTAGTTTGAAGCAATCTGCTAGGTTTCTGGGTAGGGTTTTGATGATCCTTTCTGAAATCTGGCCTATTCAGACTTCTTGTAAGCTTATCTAGGTGATCAGTACAATGAACTAAGAATTCTGTGAATATCTCCTTGCCACCAACTTGTCAACTCCACCCCCAAAGTTGCGATATCAACTTCAGAATAGGAAACTGCCATCTGCCATGCCTGTGTGTGTGTGTGTGGGGGGGGGGAATCTCTGCCCCTGTATCAGAGTAGCCTGGAAGGGTTTGGAGTGCAGTTTAACAGTGCGAAGCCAAGGGCCTGAGGGTTTGGCTATGCCTAGCTTATCATTTAATGGGAAGATGAAGTGAAGGACTGGTTTGGACCTCATCAACCTTTGGACTCTCAGAATAAATATTTGGTTTCCTCAATTTCCCTAGGGGAAAGTGTCAGGGAGTGATTCACTCCCATATAGCTATCAGTTGACAACCTTGAAAGTCATGTCCATAGCTAAGATACTAAGAGCTTCTCCATGAGATACGAGCAGAAGACATGAGTTTTCACACATCATCAAGGACATCAACTCCAGAGGGCAGAGCAGCACCGTCTGGATTCCCTGTCAATTGGATCATTAGATTCTCGCAGCCCCACTTTTTATTTTACGCAGTTACTCAGGGGAAGAGAACGTCATCTTTATTATCCATTATTTAAGAACTGCCTTTTAATTGATATAATTGATCTAAGGAGCTTGTTTTTAGACTGAACTACTGCTTTAATGATGCTATTGCCTTATGTGATCGCATGTATATGGGGCTTTTTTCAAAGTTTCCTCAAAACATGGCATGGAACAACTGGGATCTGCTAACCCATCCATACCCCAAAGAGTGCACTCAGTGACATAATCCTTAGAAGCCTCTTCTATCTCACTTTTTCCATTGTGGAGTAATTTTGCCTTAAGTCTGGGCATGCTGCTGTTGTTCCAGATATATTTTGCAATAAGTTGCTGCCACATGGTGATTTCCTAAGTTGATAACTTAAATGATAGCATGGAAATATACAATTTAGCTTCAGTACTGAAATGATTTTCGAATATAGTATAGTTGAGAGTTGTTTATATATAAATGACACATCTTGGTTGATACATTTATTCCAAGAAATCTGACTGATTTTCATGTCTGGCTATATTGAATTTTGTCCTGTATTTGTTTTTGAACATCTTCTCATACATTCACCCCCCAAATTTCTGTTTTTTCTGTATTCACATTATATCCACCTCATATCACTTCAGTACAATTTTGTGCACACTAGGTGCCATAGAAGTTTTGAAAATCCAACTTCAAAAACTTGCTTTGAGGTCAGAACTGGGATCTTACCTCAGAACACCCTTTCTCCCACAGCTTTAAAACCAGTATGGAAATAGCCACACCAGTAGGCCTTGGAGAAAGGTCTTTGATAACAGGGAGTGGGCTGTGGAGGAGTGGAGTCAAGCACAGCCATACAATCACAGAATCACAGGACAGCAGAGTTGGAAGGGGCCATGAAGGCCATCGAGTCCAACCCCTGCTGTTGCAGGTCACCAATTTGCACCATTCCACTCAGATGGCTGCCCAGTTTCTTTTTCAATTTCAAGAAGAAACTGGAAAGTTTCTGGACAACGATATGGACTATTCTGGCATCACATCAGCCTCCTTCCCTGAGGTGCAACATTTAGATGACTGAAATCAGCTGTGTGTTTTCAATGTGTTAAGTGCATGGAATCAGCTTTTGCCATTGCACTCTTCCTACCTGCATGGGCTGCCCATAATCCTCCAAGTTGTGAGGGTTTTGGGAAGCATCATTAGATTGCATCCTTACAGATTCATCATTATATTGTGCAGTGCAAATAAAGTACTGCTAAGGATTCCATAAATGTGTTTCTAGTTAAGATCCTATCATCATCATCATCATCATTTTTTTTCTTTGTTCTTTTTCTTTCTTTTTTATTTTCCTTTTCCTGCTTTCCCTTTCCCTTTCCCTTTCATTTTGCTCCTTCCTTCCTTCCTTCCTTCCTTCTTTTTGCAAGAAATCTAATGCCCAGCATCATTGCTTTCTTCTGTTTGAATGCTAGCAGCCCCTTCTGATGTAATCTTAACGAAGTGGGAATTCTCGCTAAGGATGCACAAGTTTTGTTAAACCCATTCCATTTGTGTTCAGTGAATTTGTTGGACATCTTTAGTTCCATAATTATAATATCATTGAAACAACTGGATATTATTTATTTAGGGATCTGAGAGAATTTTATTTCATAACTGCAAATTTGCATAAATCTCCCTTCCCAGAAAAATAATAAAAAAATAAACTTGCAAGACTGTTGGATCCACATTACTTGTAAATGTGATGATCCGTTGGGGAATCTATAGGCTGGATTCAGAGAAATTCAAATGCATTTGAATTCATTGCTAGTTCCTTTGATATCTATAGCAATTGAATTGCTATCTTCAACCATTCAGTAACCTTTGAAGTCCACAGCCCCATGGAATGATTGCATTTATTCTCCTGTTTCTGTTATGTGCCACCAAGCAATCTCCAATTCATGGCAATCTTATGAATGAAAACTCTTCAAAATGATCTATCCTTAACAGCCCTAATGAGGTCTTGTAAATTTCAGGCTGTGCATGCCTTTATGAAGGCAATCCATCTTTTATTTGGACTTCCTTTTCTTCTTCTGCCTTCATCTTCTCCAGGGAGAAGTTTCTCCAGGGAGTTTTCCCTGCCTGTACTTTGCTCAAAATATGACAGCCTCAGCTTTGTCATTTTTGCTTCTAGAGAAAGGTCTGGCTTGATTTGATATAGGACCCACTTGCTCTTTTTCTGTCAATTCAGGGCATTTACAAAGCTGTCCCCCATCACTATGTTTGGAATGCATCAATTTTCTTCTTGCCTTATTCTCCTGGGAACTAGAATAATATTGGTACAGGGAAGAGTCACATATTTCCACATAAATATGAAACTCTTATATGAGACTCTTTCCCCATAAACGTGAAAGACTCTTCTCAGTGGTTGCTGATTGGTGGTTGCCATTTTTCACCATGGACACTCAGGATGCAACGTAATTCCTGGACATTTTGGAAGAAAAACAGATATTCCTCAGCAAAAACTGGGGGCCATCATCCTCCCCACTGAAATGCTCTAGAATAACCTTGCACCTTTGCAAATGGTGGTCACCAGCAAAGGGCAACCAAGATTAGCTGCTCTGCAGCCTTCTTAAAGTTAAGCAAGCAAGCAAAGCTGCTTGTCCAGTGTTCTCTCACTGGCAAAGGGATGGAGGAAAGTGCCTTATGATGAACGAGACCCTGGGCCCATCTAGCCCAGTAGTACCAACACTGACTGGCAGCTCCAAGTTCCAGACACGATTTTCCTCAACCCTACCCGGAGAAGCTGGCAATTGAAACTGCAGCCCGCCTACATGCAAAACAGGTGCTGTATGACTGAACTGTAGTACCTCTAATTTCCTGAACTCATCAAGAAATTTGTCCTAAAAAAAAAAAAAATACCCAGATTTTGTGCCATTGCTCATTTTAGCCTGCTTCCCAAATTCAAGCCAACATCCTCTGTTTAGCATATTTAATCGAATGCTACTTAAGCTCCAAACGCAAATCTCCCTTACTCTATCTCTGCTATCAAAGCCTTCAAATGGGGCTGACTATTACTGGGTCACACCAGTTAAATGCCAGTGTGCAGCCGATCAGGCAACAGAGTCCTGTTTGGGCTCACACTGTGCATATCATTTCCAGCAGCCCAATTTAACTGTGGCACCAACCTTGTGGAACCCTGCATGGGTCAGTTGTTTTATGTATTTTGTATCACATGTAAACCATGCATGGCCACTATGCTACACTGCTTGCAGTTATAAAGACCAAAACATAAACAACTCAGCAGGCTCACCCTATCTGGAAGTCTAATTTTCAACATGGTTGTCCTTGACCTAGTCTACCCATATTGGGAAGCCTGGTTTGAAAATCTTCCCTTTAATGAAACAATGTCTCTGAAGTAATTTCAAAGTGGAAAGAAGAAAGTAATAAGCGCAGTGGTTGGTATATTGGAGACTGTTGGAAAAAGAGTGTTCAAAGCAAAACTCTCTTATCTAAATGAAGAGAAATGAGGGAAAAGCAGTAAAGAGAGAAGTGGCATAATGTAGCAAGATCTATTTTGACTCAGCTTATTTTCCCCATCACCGAAAAGGGGCAGCTCTGCCATCAATCATGGTCAGATCATATTTTTTTAACCCTTCTGTTAAAGAGACAACTTGTCAAGTAGGTTACTAAACGTCTGCTATGCTTCAGCAATGTCACTTAGGAGAAAAATCAACAGACTTACTTTGACTTTCAAAATGCAACAATTTGATGCTAAGAGAGCATTGTGGTGCCTGATAAAGCTTGGAGCACAATTTTAAACCAGTTATTCAACAAAAGCCAACAACAATGAACTGTAAGAATAATTATAATATAATATAATAATTATAATAATAAGTAGCAGCAGCAGCAGCAAGCACAGAGGAACCCTGAGAATATAAGCACAGAACAGAAGGTGAAATGGAAAAGGGAGAGAGATCAAGCACCTTTTCAAGCTGATATTTCAGTGGCTGCAATAATTTGCTTAAAAGGGTATAAAAACTGAACCCAATGCTTTGGTAAGTTGGGGATAGTGTGAAATGGATTTCGTTTATTGATGGAATTTTAAGACATGCTAGCTGGTGAATAATATATATGTGTGGAACATTTTAGCTTGATCCTATTTTATTTAATCTACTGGAGCCCTATGGGGATGGATGAATCTATCAGTTTTACTTTCTGCCACATTTGAATGCTTTAATCTCATGTTCTTTGCATCCCCATCATCACAATCATAATCATTGCCAATATATCCCAATTTTGTTCCTCTTGAAAGGAACCCAAAGGGTCTTACATAATCTTTTTCCTCTTCCCCTTCATTTTATCCTCATAAGAACCCTGTGAGGAAGGTTATACTGAAAGTCAGAAACTGGTCCAAAGTCACCCAGTGAGTTCCATGGCTGAGTTGGTATGAGTACCAATGTCCCCCAAGTAACAGTCCAGTGCTTTAACCAACACACCACACTGGATTTCAGTATAAAGAACCTTGCAAATTTTGGTACTTTCTCCAGCAAGGCCCATACTACTCTCCGCTGGCCAAGTTTCAATAGGTACAGTTATCCCCAGAAACAAGAGGACCATATCATACCTACCAGCCATGCAATTGTTAGAAATTGCATGGTAACTACAAACATGATCAACACCACAAATATAGTCAGATACACAGGAATTCAAGCACAGGGTTTTAAGAGCTAGGCTCTTAAACTCATTTTGGTTTCACCCCTTTTCATTTTTTAAAAATATTGCCTTCTCTCTACCCTAGTTATGAAAAAATATTCATGTTTTAATAAGTTCCTCTCAAACCATGAACTAAATGAGATTCTAAGCTATCTATAGATCCATCCCTTACCCAGTGAAAAGAGATGCATGAAGGGGCATTGGAATATCAGAAGACAAAAAGAAAACTAAAAAAGAGAGGAGGGGAAACCATAAGGTACTGCAAAATCCTTTCTTGTTTTGTTTTTTTCCTTCTTCCTTCACACTCCATTCTCCACCTTTGCTGTCTGATGCATTTCACGAAATTGTCCATCCATGGAAACAGTGGTGGCTTCATCCCTACAATAGGAGAGATGCCTCTTCACTGAATGCTTCAATCAGGGGCATGTGATTAGAAGAACAGAAGACTGCATTGGGGATGAATCCCAGGCTTTGCAGTGAGGAAGGAACACTTTACACAGACTACTCTTGAAACAGAGCAGTCTAGATTACTTTGCAAACCTGGACAAGTGCTGCAGACCTTACTAAACATGAGACTACATTGCAGTGCAAGTTGCTGATCCAATGCATTTGCCTAAACAGGTGTCCAAATCTGGTAAGATGAATTAAAGTCAATCAGAAACAATGCTAAAACAAAACTGCCTCACTCCACAATGGATTAGAATTAAATTGAATCAAATTGAGTTGAACCAAAGCAAATAGAAATTATCACTCAAAGGCAGAACATGTAGTAAGCCCAGTGAAATCATACTAGACTTGGCTATTTTTATGTCTTCTAGCAAATCAGTGTACCTTACTGTACAGTTTGGGAATAATGGTACTGTTCATTCTAACTCTCATTCTAACATCCGCATAAGTTGCTGTGAAGTGCAGAGCTTTGGATGAATCAGTTCAATTCTGGGATGAGTCACTTTTGCATATGTTCAGTATTAAACCTCTTCATTTCCATTGCTGCATTAACTAGGTGTGTGTGTGTGTGTGTGTGTGTGTGTATGCCTGTACAGAGATAAACAAGCCTACACTCCCAGCACGTTCTAGCCAGCATGTCTAAACAGGCATCAAATTACACTCTAAATTCACATGCAAGTAAAGAAGAGGACTTATCAGATGCTTCACAGTGCAACCCCATGGCTTGCTATATCTTGCATAGGAAAGGCTGGCAGTATTATTATTTAATTTATATGCAGAGTAAATCATGAGAAAGGCCAGGCTCGATGAATCACAAATTGGAATTAAAATTGCCAGGAGAAATATCAGCAACCTCAGCTATGCAGATGATACCACACTAATGGCAAAAAGTGAAGATGAACTAAAGAGCCTTTTGATGTGGGTGAAAGAGGAGAATGCAAAAGTTGACTTGAAACTCAACATCAAGAAAATTAAGATCATAACATCCAGTCCTATCACTTCCTGGCAAATAGATGGGAAAGAAATGGAGGTAATGACAGATTTTATTTTCCTGGGCTCCAAGATCACCTCAGATGGTGACTGTAGCCAAGAAATTGAAAGACGCTTTGTCCTTGGAAGGAAAGCTATGGCAAATCTAGACAGCATACTAAAAAGCAGAGACATCACCCTGCTGACAAAATTTCGTATAGTCAAAGCAATGGTTTTTCCAGTTGCAATGTATGGCTAAGTTGGACCATAAAGAAGGCTGAGCCTTTCATAAGGAATAATTGAGGTCTTTGAATTGTGGAGCTGGAGATGACTCCTGAGAGTCCCTTGGACTTTAAAGAGAACAAATCAGTTAATCTTAGAGGAGATCAACCCTGACTGCTCTTTAGAAGGTCAGATACTGAAACTGAAACTCAAATACTTTGGCCACCTAATGGGAAGTAACAACTCACTTGAGAAGACCCTGATGCTGGATTGATGACTAAAGGAGAAGCGGATGGCAGAGGCCGAGGTGGCTAGATGGAGTCATTGGGGCAGTGGGTGTGGGCTTGGGTAGACTCCAAGGGATGGTGGAGGACAGGAGAGTCAGGAGGAATGTTGTCCATGGGGTCATAATGGGTCGGCAATGACTTTGCAACTAAAAAAACAACAAAGAAGAGGACTACGGAAAAGGAGGAGCACTTGAACAAGGCTCAAGTTCATAGAAACCTCAAGCCATATGAATCCATTTCACATTTGACTTTCCTAGCTCCAGTGGTTTTGGACTGTATGTGTGCAAATTACAAGCCATCCTGGTGGTCTGATGAGAGCTGGTCAAAAATAACTTGGAAGTGCCAGGTAAGAAAAGACTGCCCTAGAACGTTGAAAATATTTCACGTATGTATCTGTCATTAGTATGAAATTTGTTTTCCCTGGAAGCAAAATGACAAAACTGAGAGTGCAATACTTTGGAAACATTATGAGAAGGCATGAATCATTGTGGGAGGCCATCATGATAGGGAAACTGAGAGGCAGGATAAGGAAAGGAGACTAAATATGGGATGGGCTGACTTCAGAAAGGAAGCCACAGCCTGAATTCAGAATAGCTGCATGGGCTGTCATAGAAAGGACATTTCAGAAGTCGCTCAATCATAGGGTCGCTATAGGTTGGAGACAACTTAACAGCACAGAATGATCAACAATATCTGATACCTTTTATAATGGGTTATTTGTAAAATTTACAGAGATGGCAATATGACCTTGTAAATAACTATTTAAAAATTCAAGGAAACAACATCAACAACCACACTCTGTCCTCTGTTTTATTGTGGATAAAGAGAAAATGGTTTTAATAAATACACATTTTTTTAAAAAAACCTCTCATTTAAATTCATTTTAATCAACTCTTTGGTAGATTCTGTTATACATGGATGCAATTTTTATGGCTAAGTAGATAAGAAGACACAATATATTTATGCAAATAAACCTATTTGAAAATGGTTAATTACTCAAAGAGTGGGGTGACTGCTTCATGCTGAATTAATATGTAATCTGAACTCTTGTTTTCTTCAATTTAATTTAAAGTATGATATTTTATGGAAGAAAAAAATAGATCACTTCTGTCAAGTAAAAGCTGTGGACATTTCTTTTAGCCTCTGTTTTAATCCAGGGATCCTCAAACAGGGCCTCTTGACCCTTGTTGAAACAAGTAAGCAACTCTCTGGAAGTCTGCAGAGGAAAAAATATGCAAGTTGGAGACTGAAGCTTGCTGTCAGGCTTGGTGTCAACACTGGGCATCTTATTATGGTTGCTCGGGCCACTGAGGAACTCACTGGAATTTAAGCCTGCTTAGTCTAAGCTTGCCAGCTCCCACTGGATCCAGGCTTACTCATAACCAGTGGCATGTGGTTGTGATCCATAACCATTTTAAATTTCCCACAATGCCCCAGAGGGATATCACGGAATGTTGACATTGGGTGCAGCCAATGGGTGTAGAAATAGATGATTTGGCTTATGCAGAATGACTGGATGCCATGTAATAACTGTCCAATTTCAAAGAGCAAAGCAAGAGCTTTTCTGCTGGGTTGCTACTGCAGGGGGAAAGAGGAGAAAGGAAGGTTCTTAGTTTCATAGACTCACAGTGTTGGAAAGGGGCATTTAGGCAATCAAATCAAACTTCCCACTCCGTGCAGCAACCCTCATACTTCCAGTAATGGGAACCCTTCCACTATTGTCTGGACATTCCTAGCCATTGAGAACCACTCTAGACAGTGGTTGGAGTGTTGCACTGAGATATGGGAAATCTAGTTTCTAGTCTCCACTCAGCTACAAAGATCATGGGGTGGCCAGTCACAGACTCTGAACTTAACCTACCTTAAGGATAAGATTGAGACAAGAAAGAAGATTTAGTAATCGCCCTTGAGTTCCTTGAAGGGAAAAGGGTGGGATACAAATATAACAAATTAAAAACAAAATTGTCTAACTGCTCTGGCAGGAAATTTTCCCCAAGGTCCAACCAAATCTATCTTTTTTATTATCTATATTCATTGTTTCATGTCCTACAGTCTTGGATGGTAAATAACAAATAGAAAGTTTTTGTTTTTGGTTTTCTCTTTGAGAACTCTTTGGATACTTGAAGAGTGCTATGATATCCCCACTTACAGATCTCTTCTCAAAAGCAGGCATTCCCGCTTCCTTCAATCTTTCATCCTAGGATCTAATTTCTTACACTCTGATCATTTTTGTCAACCTTCTTGTTCTGATTTATCTGAATAGTCCTTTTTCATGTTTGGTATCCAGAAATGGATATAGCATTTGTGGTAACGTTTAGCCCATGAAGAATAAACTGAAACAATTACTTCTCATGATTTAGAAACTATGCCTATATTGACATGACCTACAATTGTGTTCACCTTTTTGCAGCCACGTCACACTGTAGACTTATAACTAGTTTGTGAATGACTACAGCTCCTAGACACTTTTCACATACACTATTGTCAAGCCAGATATCCTCTACCTTATACCTGGGCACTGATTTCTCTTTCCTCAATGAAGAACATTGCCTTTTTCTCTGTTACATTTCATGCTGTTTGCAACAGCTGGGCAGCCCATTTTGATACCTTGCTCTATTTGGATGAAACATTAATGCGCACTCTTGGAGTATCATTTTCAAACCAGCTGTGGTTCAACCAGCAAACAGTTCTAATCAGAACATCCTAGCACACATTGTCAAATACCTTGCTGAAGTCAAGATGTATCACAACCACAGCCTTCCCATGTTTAAAGGTTTTGAGACTCCATCTGCTAACACCTTCAACAACTTAGGGTGAAATTCATTTGGACCTATGGACTCAAACACATTTAGGGTGCTTAGATATTCTCTGACCATCTCTCTGGCTACCTAAGCTGTACTCCTTCCCCTATAGCGTATGTATCACATATGCCAGATGGATGCATCCTCTTCTGGGAGAAGATGGGGTCCAAATAGGACTTGAGCAGTTCTGCCTTCATCAACTGACAACATTTTGCCATCTTCACTAAGCAGTGAGTCTACCACTATTTTTCTCTTCCTTTTACCATGAACATATCAGAGCAAGCTCTTTTTGTTCATCTTAGCATCTTGGCAATGTCTGTACATTCTGAGCTTTAGAATTCATGACACCAGTTTTGCAATCCAAGCTATGTTCTTTGCATCTTTAGTGACCTTCTGTCTCCTCTATGTCACTTTTCCCCTAGATTATCATGAAGCTTTTGTGTAGCAAAACTGACTTCTTTTCTCTTCCATTTATTTGTCCTCATTGGGATTCTTTCTGACTGTTTCTCGGGTCTTATTCCTCTTGAATTCATCTTCTTGTCAGGTTTTTCTACTAATGCAATCCTACTTTTCATTACTTCAAGTTTATTAAAATGAACTTTTCCTTCAGTCTAAGGTATACATGGGACTACCTTCAGTTTTAATTTTCCTTAAAATCAATCATTGTATAGTGACTTTTCTCCGACATTCTCACTACTTTCACCTTAGCAGCTTAGTCAGAATTAAGACAAAGATGGTTGATTCCCTTACTGCTTTTTCCACTCTCTGAATGAGAATTGTTAGCAAGATAAATCATGAATTTCCTAGAGAAAGCATGCTCGGCAAAATTTGTCCTCCAACAGATATCAAGGTAAATAAAGCCTCCCATTACTATTACTTCACGCTTCACAGGCACTTTTGGAAAACAACGCCCTAACCCTCTCCTTGGCTGGGTGGTCAGTAGCAAACTCCAACCACAGTAACAATCCCCACCCTAACCCTTTTAATCCAGATGCTTTCAACATAGTTCCTCTGTTCATTCTTTTGCATTTCTATGCAGGTGTGTACATTTCTGCCACATAGTTCAATTCTTCCCCAGCTCATTTCTTGTGTTTCTTTTAGTTTTGAATAAGTTGCATCACATCAAGTCTCTGCTCTAGCTATTTACCTTCATTTTTACCTTCTTGAATCAAGAGTTCAAGCTCATCACGTGTGTATACATGCATCAAAAGTCACAGACTTCATGTTCCAATGATACCTTTGTATTTTGTTAAGAGCTTAACAGGCCCTGCTATAGCTGATTTCCCAGTTCCTCCTTTAGCACATGACTCCTTATCTGTATTCTTTACCTTGAAGTTTTCACCTGTACAATTTAAAGTCCTTCTGATTAAACTCACTAATCTTTGAGCAAACACATCCTTTCCAGTCTTTCTGAACTGTATACCATCTCAGCCAGCCAAGTTCATCCAAATAGTGCTCAACTCTGATTCCAGAAACCAAATTTCTTTCAGCAACACCATCTATGTAAGCAGTCATTCACCTGCAGAATTCTTCTTTCCATTTTCAGTCTTCTTCCATGAACCAGAAGAATGGAAGAAAACACCACCTGAGCCCCAGAGCTTTTGTTTACTTCCTAGGGCTTCCTTGTCTGACACAGTATAGTAATAGTTGCACCTGGTGGCATCATACATTCCCACACAGATAAGCAGGAGGAGATAATTAGTGGCCAAGCTAATGAGTGTTGGCAAGCACTTTTTCACATATCCAATCCATGCTCCTGGAAGGCAGCACAATTATGAAGCCAGCAGATCTGGCTGACATCATCTTCTATTCCTCACAGTAGGGAGTAACCAACTACAACCACTTCTCTTTCCCTCTTTCTCAGGCAGTAGTTCTATCTCCTTTGTTCTTCTGGACTACTGCATCTTGCCTCCTCTCTATAAATTCTGCTGTAGATCTTTCCCCAACGGGTGAGACTAGAATCTCTCTGCCACAAGACCCCTGGAGCAGTTTCCTAGTTCCAGCAGGACAGAGTACCATCTGAATTTCTTCCTCCTGACTGTCTCTGTCATCCATGAATACTGTTGCTTCTGGATAGTGATCTGAGTGGGATGGTGTAACATGGTGTCCTGCAAGAGCAGGAGGTTTGGACCCAATGGCCTTCATGGCTCCTTTCAACTCTACCATTTTATGGTTCTCTTGCTCTACACCCTATTCCCCTTTCCAAGTGGTCCTCCATAGTCCTGCAGTTTGCACTTACTGCAAATGTACATCAGGTTATCTTCAGGCTGGAGAGCAAACATACTGCATATGCAGGTCAACACTGCCAAACTGCATCCATTCATGCTCATGGTAATGATTTGGGATGAAAGAATTCAAAACGGGCTCCTTCACTATGGCTGCATCTGAAATGTACATTAATCAAGGCACGTTCCATGAAGGACCCAAGACAAGCCCAAAGGAATCTTGACAATTGACATTCTCCCCCTGCTGCTTGTGGATCATAAATAAATAAATAAATAAATTCAAATGTTGCAAAGGTTTCCCAGCTATGATTCGATTTCTCAGAACAAAGTTCAGAGGTTCACAGAAAGCTAGGCCTTAACAAATGTGGGAGTTAATATATTAAAGCCAAAATCATTCTCTAATTAGAAGCTAGAAGGCAGTCCATTTCAAGTTCATGAAGCATGGATTATATGCATTTTGCTGAACCATTTAATAACGACAGCCATAAGCTGACATGTTTTGCTTTAGCTGTGGCTTCCAGATGGCCTCCACATTTTATTTGCCCTGCCTTGATGTGGAAGCAGTCAGAGACAGCAGTAAGGAAATAGTTTTGAAAAGACTAGTCATATTCATCTCCACCTATGACGAATATGCTTTTTCTCCACACACTATGCATCTGTTCTAACTGACTCAGTTCTTTTCTTGCTTAATATTTCTAAATTTCATCTCAGATACTCTTGCATTTCACTGCGTTTATAATTTCTTTTGAGAAAATTAATTTAGAATGCAAGCCATTTCTCTTTGGATGCACCTGCACACAATGGGGTTGACAGACATGGGACTAATGGAGGACTTTCTTGGTGTTCAGATGATGCAACTCCTTTCCAATTTTAAGTATTGGGCCATGCGCTATGATGCAGACCTATATTACTAGCAAGCATCATAGGGACAGGTAAGGAAGCTTCATTGAGCCCCATGAACCAGAAATAGAAACCACACAGAGAATGCATGGGTATGAAACACTCACCAATTTCTAGAAATCATTAGGTATGACAAAGATTAATATTCATACTAGTTCATCACAGAAACAACAAGGTAGCAAGTGCTTAACAGTAGCTCCATCTATTCATTAAGTGCTAGCAGAAGCTGACATGGAGGCTGAAAGCTGTCCACAGCTTTTACTTGACAGAAATGATTCATTTTTCTTCCATAAAGTATCACACTTTAAATTAAACTGAATCAAAGAGAGTTCAGATTCCATATTAATTCAACATGAAGCAGTCACCCCGTTCTTTGAGAAATTAACCATTTTAAAATAGGTTTATTTGCATAAAAATATTGTGTCTTCTTATCTATGTAGACATAAAAATTGCATCCAGGTATAACAGAATCCACCAAAGAAAAGATTAGAATGAATTTAAATAAGACTTCTAAATTGGGAGAGCATACAGCTGGATGAGCAAAAGGCAACCTGTCATCCAGCACTACGTCAAAGCTTGCTTTATTTATTTACCATTCTTGAGTTTGCTTGGCAAAAACTTGCTTCAACATTAATTTTCAATGGTTTAAAAAAATGAAGGCACTCACCTGGTTTGGGTTCTTGTGTTTCCCTTACTGAATCTCCTGTTGCTCTTTGCAACAGTATTTCTCCAGGAGCCTAGAGCCTTCTCAGCTTCCACACTTGAGTCAAAGGGGTTTTTTTCCCACCCAGATAAGAAAGTGGAGACAGAGGAACAGAGAGATGTGTTAGTTCTTTTTTTAAAAAAATGAAGGTGCCACCTCTGGCCAGCTCACTGTGCTCAAGTAAATTCAGAAACACTGCAAAAATGGTGTTTTAAAATGTTCTGAGAATGAGGCAGAATAATGTGAGCCTCTTTCCTGAATTCAGGGGCAGAGTTTTTGGAAATTGGAAGATAGATTTTGGCACACCATGGAGTCCACCTCTTCTCTGGGGCAAGACACGCACTGCCCTGCCAGCTCACACACTTTATCTGTGGTAGATACAAAATGGGAATCCGTCTACCAACACAGTTGGTGTTGTTACCACACATATGCAATAATCCATATAGAGATGAGGACAAGGATGAGGAAAAGGATGAAGATGCAGTAGCAGCTACAGCACAACCCAAATCAATTGTGTGCCCTACCGGTGAGAAACGACTGAGAATTCCTTCTTCCTCTGGAAGAATTGAACAAAGCTGGAGTTCCAATTTCTCTGCCCACAAATAGCAAGGAGAATTTTGAGAAGCCAATTGTGCATAACTCCACTTCAATCATCCACTTTTGTAGTAACACGCCAAAATTAAAGTAACTTGAGATGGAACAAATCAGTGAGTGTGTGTAAAATACTCTGTATCTCCCTTCAAATTTACCCTTATTGATTAAAATTGACACTCATCAGTCAGTAAAATAAAGCTGTAGCTGATTATTTTACCAATGAAAATGCCTCACTTTAATTAAACTGGGCATTGCTTAGGAACAATATCCTATAATGGTTTATAATCACTTTGAGAAAGAGTACGGTGAATGCGTGGAGAATGCACAAGCCAAGGGAGGGTGCATACATCTGACTGTGTATAAGCAATACAGCTAGCTGCGTATGGCATTCTTAGCTATAGGAAATGCAAGCATTATAGCTCATTTGCTAAAAATTAGAATGATATTGTGAGTTTTCTTGATGGCAAACTCCACTTGTATTTAGCTTGAATGAATGACAAATCTCTCAAACCTAAGAGGGTAGTTCATGGAAATCTGTGCAAGATCTATAGGTTAGACAAATGGTGATGTGCCATATAAGCTGATAGAGCAAAAAAGACAGATGAGCTGCTGACATGCACAAGCAATATAAAGATAGCTTCCCATGTACTTAAATTTCCTCATAGTACTCTTATGCTACACAGAGTTCTGCTCTTGCTATACACCTGATAAGAGTGAAGTGAAAATTCTTGGGGTTTGTTTCTTTGTTTTATTGCTGAAAGTGACAATCATATCTGCAGAGAGATGCACCAAACACATCAGTTGGTTCTCAAGTTATTATTTCTGATCTTCAGATAAGCTGAATAAATTACCCAGAACTGGGAAGGAACACTAATCAGATCAGATGAATGTAGCATGATTGCCTTGTGTTTTGAACAATTGTTTGTTGCAATAGCAAAAGAGGCAGCCGAGTGGCAATCGGTTTGGCAGCAAGATGGAAAATAAGATTGTGTGTTTGTACATACACAAAAATATATGTTAAAAGGGTGGGGGAAATATGAGCAAAATAGCATCATAAGAACCCATTAGATTCGAGGAATATGGAATGTTGATGGCAATTGATAGTATAGAAATAAAAGATATGAGGGCAACTCAATAGGTTTGCTCTACATATTGCAGAAAGGATCAGGTAAAAGGTTTGGAAGATATATTCCTGGGGAGGGGAAGGGAAGGGAAGGGAAGGATGAATACGGTGTCTTCTCCTTTCAGTTGTATACAGGGATGTTTCAGAAGAAATAATAATTTTAGAACCAACTGATGTTTCTTTTTCCATTCACCAGAGCTACCATCCCAATAAGCTATATAACAAAGCAATGTTCAAAGGCTGTGTTGGCAGTTGAGCCCTCCAATGTAATACGGCACAACATGAGTCTTCTAGGGGTAGGTTTCCCTTTTCTCAGACTGATTTCCACTTCCTCAAACTCATTCAACTTTCTGCAAACCCCAAACAATATTGCTAAGGTTCTGCTCCTGGTGAACCAGAGCCCTGAACCGGACTTTTAGGGAGCAAATATACATTACAACATTTTCTTGCAGACCACACCTGGACACCAAACAAAGGTGTGCAATGCAAGAACTAGATGATTGCTTTTGTGGAGAGGCATACCAGACAAAGAGGCAATCTCAGGAATAGCCTTAAAATACGCAGGGTTCCATTCGTGTGACTGGTGGAAGCCAAATTTCTGCTTCGTAAACATGATCACCAGTCAATCTGGTGAGCAATCAATCTAAAGAGCAGTCAGGGTTGATTTCCTTTGACTGCTCTTTAGAAGGCTGAAGAGGAAACTCAAATACTTTGGCCACCTAATGAGAAGGAACAACTCACTGGAGAAGACTTTGGTGCTGGAAACAATTGACAGCCAAAGGAGAAGGGGATGGTAGAGATTGTGGTGGCTAGTTGGAGTCACTGGGGCAGCAGGTGTGGGCTTGGTGGACTCCAAGGAATGGTGGAGGACAGGAGAGCCTGGAGGAATGTTGTCCATGCAGTTGTGATGGGTCAGGCATAAGTTTGGGACTAAACATTAAAATGTGATCGATTTAAATATTTACTTCATTGTTTTGTCCACTCCACCATTCAGAAATGTGCCATTTATTTTAGGTTAAAAAAGGTCCAGTGGGTTACACTTCATTATGGCCACACAGATTCACTTCAAATTTTGCTTTGGGCAAAAATCAGTAGAAATGCTATTCATTTAATCTTCTAAAGTCTGAATGAAGGGTATCACCACATCCCAAAACAAATCTATTTCAGCCACTCATTGGAAAGCTTTAAAAAAGTCATAATGGTCAGTCCTGTATTATTTTCCACTTAGGTTATTTTTCCCCCTCCTGGAATGCCAATAAATCTTCCTTATGAGCTTACCGACTTTCATTTCCTCGTATGGACTGTAAACTCATGCATTCAATATATTACATTATGGTAAAATCAAGTCTCTAGCCAGCTTGTTCTGTGCTAACTGACAGGCAGCAAATGCTTAATGACTTCATTATTTCCCTGTTACAGAGCACAGTATGTCACCTCAACTATAAAATATTCTGTGTACCTCATTAATGGTTATATCCTGATTTTGTTAAGATGCATGCCTGGGAAGTAAGTACCATAAAGACGTACACATATAAAACAGAGGAGCTAATGAAATCACAACTGTCACACACTCTGCTCTTCTTTCAGGTATCACAAGCATCCTATGTAAGACTAAAGGTATAATCCTATGCATATTTAGACAGAAAAAATTCCTAAAACTGCCAGCATGCTGTAGCTAACCATACTGCAGTTGCATGCCTTGATTGTTCCCCAGGACAATAAAGGAACGACACTGTTCATGGAGAGATCTGCTTCAGGTGTACCAACTGCCACCTGGGTCTTCCAAGCATGGGGCAGAATTTGATCCCTTCACCTTTAATGCAAACAGATTGAAGTTTGCATTTTGAACCTGTTTGAGTTTTGAGCCAAAGCTTGGTAATCTTTTAAAATCAGCCCTTCCCCAAATTGTGCAGATGCAAAAGGCATGCAAAAGTGCATGCATTAGGAAATATTGCTCCAAAAGTATTTTATTAGCATATTTTATTGAGTCAAGGGGTATTTTCATTTTACCTCAAATTCTGGCACTCCTGCAGCAGCACTCTTCAGGATGTCCCATGTCACCTGTGGATGAGAGTAAGATTTGCAGAGGAAGCTCCACCCTCTTCCAAGAAGTGTGTCCTATGCATGGATTGGTGAGGAAGCTGACACATTGATTGGTCTCCTAGACCTCTTAGCATCTTGCACTACTACTGACCATAGTTTTCTTCTGGATTGCCTTGCTTGACTTGGTTTGGAGGTGACAGTCCTACCTTCCTTGCAGGCCAGTCTCAGGAGGTAGTGCTTGTGGGCTTCTACTCTGACTCAACCTATTTGTGGGTCAAGAAGCAACAGTGAGAACTGGACATGGAACCACTGATTGGTTCAAAATTGAGAAAGGAGTTTGGCAAGGCTGTATACTGTTGCCCTGCCTATTTAACTTATATGCAGAGCACATCATGAGAAAGGAGGGGCTAGATGAATCTCCAGTTGGAATTAAGATTGCTGGGAGAAATATCAACAACCTCAGATATGCAGATGATACCACTCTAATGGCAGAAAGTGAAGAGGAACTAAAGAGCCTCATGAAGTGGGTGAAGGAGGAGAGTGCAGAAGTTGGCTTGAAACTCAACATTAAGAAAACTAAGATCATGGCATCCGGTCCTCCCACTTTCTGGCAAATAGATGGGGAAGAAAGGGAGGTAGTGACAGATTTTATTTTCCTGGGCTTCAAGATCACTGCTGATGGGGCCTGCAGCCAAGAAATTAAAAGACGCTTGCTCCTGGGGAGGAAAGCTATGGCAAATCTAGACAGCATACTAAAAAGCAGAGACATCACCCTGCCAACAAAAGTGCATATAGTCAAGGCTATGGTTTTCCCAGTTGCAATGTATGGCTGTGAAAGCTGGACCATAAGGAAGGCTGAGCGCCAAAGGACTGAGGCCTTTGAATTGTGGTGCTGGAGGAGACTCCTGCGAGTCCCTTGGATCGCAAGGCGATCAAACTGGTCAGTCCTAGAGGAGATCAAACCTAACTGCTCTTTAGAAGGCCAGATACTGAAGATGAAACTCAAATAGTTTGGCCACCTAATGAGAAGGAAGGTCTCCCTGGAGGAGAGTCTAATGCTGGGAACAATAGATGGCAAAAGAAGAAGGGGACGGCAGAGGATGAGGTGGCTAGATGGAGTCACTGAAGCAGTTGGCATGAGCTTAAGTGGACTCCGGGGGATGGCGGAGGACAAGAAGGCCTGGAGGAATGTTGTCCATGGGGTCACGATGAGTGATGGGACAGACAAGACTTCTGCAACTAACAACAACAACTGACTTAAATGCCTCTGGGGTACTGCAAAGGTTTTATGTGTGTCCTTCCACCCAGTTTCATTTACATGAGACTGCAGGAAAAATCCACCCAAAGGTTTGGACTACTGTGTGACTAACATGAAGATGACCTGTCGTACTACCTCTGCTTTTCAGCTTGTAGTTACAGGAGTGCCATGGAACTCCTTAATACAAGGTTAGAGGCAGTTATGAAATGCATAAACAAAAAGTTATGGAATGGAGGGAGGAAAAAACAGCACTTAATCCAGACAGGATAGAAGAAGTTTGGCCAGGGAATTCTGCTGATCTAGATAGAAGGCTTCAATGGGTTTTGGATGTGGTTGCAATCAAGAACAAAGTTCAAAGCTTCAGAGTCTTTCTCAACTTGTTGTTGAGATGTAGATAAGTTGAGTGGCTTATCACAGCATTGGCTGGTTTGTCTACTGCAACCTGATCTCTTTAGCCTTGCATCTAGATTGGGCAACCCTGGGAACATGCCAGTGTGAGGGGGCAACCAGTAGGGCTTCCTAGGGTTTCACTCTTTGGATTGCTGTATCACACAGGGAGCATCATGGCCCAAAGAAGTGGCTTCTGGGGCATAGTGGGAGACTTGTGTGAAGACTTGTGAGGCAGAGGGCTGGTGAGAGGTGGGTGAGACAGCACCAGGGGTGTGCTTCAGTGAGGCAAGACAGTCAAGTTATGTAACATCATTGTTGAACTAGGTGTATTGTTTACAAATGCATTTCCAGGCCCTGTTCAACATGCTGTTTTATCTAAAGTCTTAATTTTCTCAGGACCAGATTATTTATATGCACCTGCTCATTTCTAAGATCATATTCAGAGACCCTGCACAATGGCACACCGCCAAAATCATTAGACCCTATTGATGGGACCTTCTCAGTTGTGGCCCCTACCATCCCGAATCCTGAATTTTCATATTACACCTGTTCTCCCTGGTTTTTTGACTGGGTGCTTGATATTATTTGCCACTGATGGATATTTTGAAATATTTAATTGAAAGTGGGTTTTTTGAAGCTATTTATATTTAATTTTACATTATTTATATATTTGATTTGTTTTATGCTGTAAGTTCATGAGGTCGTGAAGAGTTGGGTATGACTTTGCGACTGAAGATAACATAAATGCTGTAAGTCATTACAGTCATGCAAAACCTTTAACCAAACAATGCCTATATGATACTGGACAACAGAATAATCTGGTAATTGCAAAAAAACATGTCCATGGTAGGGTCATTTTTCACTTGGGTCCTTTGATACATTGGTATCATATCCACAAAATTTAACAGTTGTAAAATATAGACAATCTTTTAAATACACAAGACTCAATACACTGCCATCAGCTGTAGTCTAGGGTCTATGTTTTTTTTAATCCCTGTGGGAAATTGCTTTTGCCCATATGAAGATGGCAATATTGAAACAGTAGCTCATGTGCAATCATTTTGCAATTTCTATAAAGATCTAAGGACTGAGGTGATTACTTACCTACTGTTACCTATTCTAGGGTGACTTGTTTCTACACATGTGTATTTTCTTTTAAAAGGTCAGAACAAACAGGCCACAATGAAAACTTCAGATTCCTAGCCAGCCCTATTAAACTAAGATCTACTTTTGTTTCAGAGTTCTAACTTCTATGGATTCTGAGAGGCTATGTGCAATGAATTATCCAACTATTTTGGTACCTGATATATATCATGGAATGTTTTAAGGCAATTTTAGTATACTGCATTTTATTTGTTCTCATTTCTGTGCATTTGTATGTTATATGCAAAGAAGTTTGGCAAATGCAAATAAAGATTGACTTGACATGTATTGGGTTTGTGTTTGTGTTTCATGTCTGTGCCAGTTTTGGTTCTGAAAATATGTGTGCTTGACAATTCATTTGCAAGTGAAAGAAAGTGGGGGAAGAACACGTCAAGACACAACTAACATTGATACAACTTTGGGCCACATTTATTTAAACAGATCTGCAAAGGGAAAAACTCAGGTGGACCTTTAATCTATCTGAGAAGTGTATTCAGTGAAGCAACCAAGACCTGATGGACAACATTTGTGAGATCACCACCCATGGTTGTATACCATCCAGGTGTTGTCTGGCCTTCTTATGCTACTCACTCCTGAGTGAGTAGCATCAAAATCCTGAGAGGAAATCCATGACTCCCTACTGGGCCACAAAATTCTGAGCAGGAAGTTTCAGGCAATGAGAGTCACCTGAACAGTACCTCCTGATGCTCACTAACTTCACCCCAACTGAGTATCCCTGCACCTGAATACGTCCGAGCCAAAAACAAGCAAACCAAATATAACTGAGCAATCTACAGTGTAGGTTAGGCAAAAGAAAGCAAGTGCCTACAGCTAATCCAGACAAGGAGTCAAAGTTCCTATTTGGCCCTCAGCAAATGGAAGCAAAAGTAAGGATGGAGGGAGGGATCCAAAATCCAAAGAGGCTGGGCCTGGGGCTTGGACTTGAACAACTAATATCACCCTTGAAGACTTACTAACAGACTTAGATCTTCCAACATCCTAGTGCAAATACCAAAGGGTAGTTGCATTTTGTTCCATATAACAGCCTAGAAAGAACAGAGTTTGAATTAAAACATGACTTGAATGGTTTTTTTTCACCATTCGCTATTATTAAGAGGTATGAAAAACCACCAGCAAAAATGAAAAGTATTAATTCCTGATTTTAAAGCTCATTTCTTACAGCAGTAACTCAGAGACTGGCTGATGTACATCATTCTCTTTCTGTAACCTAATTAAAAGAACAACAATAATAACTGAACAACCATAACATCCCACAACAAATAGTCCCATGATAGCTTATAGTTCACTGCGTGCCAAACTCCATAACATTTTATGACTACTTAATGGCTACTTAATAATGGTTGGTGGTAGTTTCCTTCCCTGAACCATTTTCATTACGGAAGTGCATTAGATATCATGCCAACAGTTAGAACTGAAATTAATGCCCTCATTCAATCACTATGCCACATTTTTGTTTGTTTGTTTTTTGCAGGCATTCTTCTTGGAGGAAAAAAAGATGCCTTATTATTTAACTAGTAGTTTATATTTAACATATTTTGTAGTTTACTAATTCTTTTAAACACTTCTTTAATACATCGAAATAGCAACTCTATAGACTCCAGACAATATCCGTGTGACACTGGGGTGCTTTTCTACAGAGAAGGGTATCTGTGGCACATTAGGAGGCAGATCTTATCTACAGGAGAAGAACATGGAAAAGGATATTTGATTGTGGATCTTCTCTTCCTTGCTTTCCCTCCCGACTACTGTGGAAAACTTCTCTTAAGATGTTGAAGCTGCAGGCTCATAAGGGTGTGTGCTAGAAGGCATGAGAAGTGGGAGGAGGAGCCTCTGTAGTCCCCTCCCTCCCAATGAAATATAAGTCACCTACACAGGCTAAGAGGTCCACCCAGAAACCCTTTTTAATTGGAAATATAGGCTCAAATGTCTCTTCCCAAATTTTGACCTGTCTGGCTGTTGATAGCAGAAAATAGAATAGGTAGAAGGCTCTAAAAAAGAGTGAATTCTACTCAGTGAATGAGGAACCTAAATAAGAGTCTCACCTCAGTCATGGTCTCTGTTCATCTTTCTTCAACGGAGATGGTGGAGATGGTGGAGCAAATGCTGAAATGCAACAGTGGACTTTTGAATCACATTGTGATACCACACATCAGACTGCAAACCATTATGGCTGTCATCATCATCAACAACATTATCAGCAGCAGCAGCACCAGCACCAGCATCCTTCCCAATTCAATTTAACTCAGCTCAGTGATATGTAGCATTACTTAGCTCTGAGTAGCTGATGTAGATTGTTGTTAAAATCAACACAGGCTTCCAGTGCTAGTGAGCAGGTGACCTGATGGCATCAACAACAACTCTGTTTGAGGTTATCTCAAAGCAAAGCTTGGCTTCCACTGGTTCAAAAAGAGTTCCCTTAAAGTCTCAGTGCTGCAGTTGCAAGGGGAAACCAGCCTAATGACTGGGGTTGGGGTGAGGGGATTGGATTGCTCCTAATAGATGGAGAAGGAGGAAGACAATTGAAATGTCTGTAGTTGTAAGTATCATAATAGGAGTCCACACCCAGGACTATGCCAGAAGTCCTGGCATGCAGGACTATGCAGGACTTCCATTCCAGATAAATAGAAGACAAATATTTATTAATATTTATGCTTCTCTTAATGATGTAGATAAATAAATAAATGCATCAATAAGGCAAAAGGTACAAAAATTGCATATTACTGACAACTTGCAAAAATCAAAAGATGCATATATTAAGGAAAAATTACATAAATGCTTTTACTACATGAACAGCAGCAAAAGCATTTTATGTAATTTTGCTTTATATGTGCATTTCTTTTCAGGTGCTTTTGCAAGTTGTTACTACTGTTTACTACATGAATAGTAGTAAAAGTCAGAAATTGCATATGGATTTTTGAGTAGATTTTTTAAAGCAATAAACTTGCAAATGGATACCAAACAGCATGAGATGAAACTAAGTTTTAAAAAGTTTGAAAGTGTAAGAAACCAAAATCAACAGATTCTTTCAACTCTATCCTTGTCTCACCATGAAGCACCCTGGTGGCCATTATTAAATAATAATCCCTTCTCATAAACATTCATTCTGGATAAAAATAAATATGTGGAGAGAGAGCTCAGGATTGTGTATTTCCATTCCCTGTGCAAACAGCACCTTGAAAGTGTGGAGGTCAGGTACAGAGTAAGGAAACCTTAATTCCCTCTTTAATATATTTCTAAAATTCACCATAGAATCATTCATAGGTTCTGAAAATAATGAAATATTGACAGATATGTCAGCCTGAGCTTCCTTTTGGAATGACAGACATAGACTTTGCCAGGAACATTAAAAGAACAAAGTGTTCTGGTTTTTTAATGAGTTACTGAAATATAGAAAATAGCTATGATCCAATGACAGGTAAGGTAAAATGTGACTTACAGGATCATGGAAAAGGATATAAATGAGTAGACTTGAAATATATATATATATATATATATATATATATATATATATATATATCATATATACATATATGTATGTTGGATTTAATGCTGCATTCGATATAACTCTGTCCTTCCAAAACTTATCAAGATGTCTTTAACTGTAAAATATTATTGCTTTAAAAAGTACATTTTTTATTCAAATACTGTATTTTTTAATACAGAATTTAACTTTTTGCTGTTTCTGCAGAATAAGGTATGGAAATACATAGCTTCTCAAACTGATGATTCCATATTCTTGAAAAAAACAACCAAAACCAATATCATGCAACTATTCATGCTACAGATTAACAGTTTGCATGGTGTAAAGAAAAAAGTTGGAACAGACTTTCCACTTTTCATTCTTTTGTAGACTCAACAACTTCTCCTAGGGACTTCCTTGATCAATCTGGAGTTAGCTCATTCTGCAATTCTATGATAGGAATGTATGGGGGGGGAAAGTTTGTTTTGGACCAAAACTTAACCAGTTTGTTCTTCCTGGTGCAAACACAAACACAATTCCAGTTGGTAGTCAGCCCATACATTTTTGTGATTGCATTGAGACTCATTAAATGAGTTCACATCATAATCATGGAAAAATGCGTGCAAGCAAACTTTCGTTCGAGAGATAAAATGTGTGCATTTCAAAAATGAATAAAATTAATGCACACATTTAGGAAACTCATAAATTATTATGGCACACGTTGGAATGAGATTCTGAGTGGGATTCAACAAACTTTTTATTGATTTGCATAATCTTGAATAAACTCCTTTGAACTTTATGAGCGCATATGTCTAGGAATTCACTGCTAATTACAAAATGATACCTCTACTCCCACGCAGATGTTGAAGAATAATGTTGCTTCCCAAACTTAAATCTTGAACCTTATTTTCTCTCTCAGCTTGTCCTTCAGCCAATCTCGGATTCCTGTGTCCAGAAGGCAATCCATCCTGGAATGAGAAAGCACTTACCAGAATTTCCAAATTGTCCGAACCCAGAACCGTTTCCTCCCCTATGATTAATAATGGAGAATGCTTTTTTTGAGTGGGACGCACTGGGAAGGGTAAGGAAGAGAGTGAAAAAGGTCAGCCTGGGATGTTCCCTTTCCCCACCCTTTGCCATTTGCCCTGTGCTGTGCCTCCGTAAGCCAGCCTGCTTGACTCAAGCGTGCAAGCGTTATCCTATTGCCCGTGCCAAAGTAAAACTTACCTGTGGTCCAAATCCAATCCAAATGGCTTCTATGTATAGAATGGGGTATGTGCCGTCCGTAAGGCAACAAAATGCCTTGGACTAGTCCTGTCCATTGCTTGTGCTTCTTGTTTTTATTTAGGCAAGGGAGGCAAGGGAGGACCCATGAAAAGTCAAAACTCCCATACTCCTCCAGAATTAGTTCCAGTTTATTTCCAGCCTTTCAAAATAGGTATTCTTATTGGTAACCTTCCTAAAATGTTCTAGGCGCTTTGCAAGCATGCTATGATGGTGACGATGAATGGTAAGCCTAACACCACCATTCATTTGTTTGGAGCTTCAACCCTTTTGCTCTTCCTTCATGAAGTCCGGTGGGGCTGTTGCCTCTGTGATCTTGCTGCAGGAGAACCCTTGTGAAATCTTTGCTAGGGACTCCATGTTGCAGAATTCCTTGGAGGCAGAGATCAGCCTGAGTCACCCTTCCAATATCTGTGCTGCTAGGCATTAACACAGCTGTCATCCTAGAAGCCATTCCAGATGCTTTAGAGAGGGAGGGAGGGAGGGAGGCAGGCAGCTTCAACATACCAGAGTTGATGTGAGGTTATTTGCCCTGCAAATGTGGATACAGATCTTAATAGGTCTACTACACTGTGGATGTCAACAACAAGGTTTTTTTCCTCCTCCACTTCTTTTTTGAGAGCAATTAGTCTTCTAGACATGTTACTCAAGCTAGACCATGGTTTCCATGCTGCCTGCTCCATTCTTCCAGACTCTTCATGAATCCAGACAGCAGCCATGAATAAAATTCCACCCCTTTCTGTGTTCTTGCCTAAATATCAGAGCAGCTTCTTTCTGGTTTGTTAACTGTGGTCCCGAAGGTGAATTTCCCTTCCTCTCTCAAGAGTGCCTGTACATCCATGGCACTTCCCAGATGTTCCACCCTGCATACAGATTTCTATGAAATGAAAATAACAGTTTCACCATAATTTCCCCTTCCCCCTCTTACAGTATTTTTCAAAAGGAAGCAGAGAGACAGTCACATTGCTTGGCCACTGGGAACAAAGTCAGTCATGACATATGTGTTACTAGAAAGCTGCGGGCAAGAGATCAAAGGCTGGACAAGGCCATTTCTGTGCCTCTCTTGCCAGGGATTCTGTCGTGTTTCCATATCAACAGTGGTAAAATGGTGAGCATGGATCTAGATTGCCAGAGAAACCACAGTGATGTGTGGGACCCTTAGAACAGAGTGTTGATTCTGTCTGTGCTTTCAGAAAGCCAATCCTACCATACAGGAACTCCATAAATGGGTCTGCAGGACACAAAAGACCCACAGTGGTATGGTCTAACCATGACTTATTACATCTTGCAAACCCACCCGGACAGAAAGAGAAGTGAGTGCTTATACATGAATGAAAATCTCTAGTGTGGGACAAAATAGATTTTCAGGTAATCTAATTTCAGAACTGAAATTAAAAAAAAAAACATTTCTTTTATGACTGAAGCCATAGCATGTATGCCTGGTATAGCAGGGGAACACTGTGTGTGGATGAGAGTCCATGTTGGAAGGTTGTAATGTCCCCCCGCCCCCAGCAATAGGCTGATCAGAAACAAATTTTTGATGAGAAATCTACAAGGTGGCCTTGTAGAAACAAATTGAGCTGCCCTTTGCTAGCACAGGTGGAGGATTTTTAAAATAATCTACATATCTGTCAGGCCTGAAACTATATTGTGACAATAACCAGTTTTGCTCATTTGAAAAGGAGCAGAAATGTAGCTAACCTTTCTATTTCATGGTGTTCAAATGCTTATAGATGCCTACATCAATAGATGCTGTTTCTATAAACTGTACCAACTTCAACAATGTGTGGTCATTTCAGCGATGCTGAAAGAATCTAAAGCAGTTGATCTAAAGCTCAGAAAACACCCACAAGGCTATTTTATTATTTTCTTTCAAATGCCAAACTTTCACAAGTTTTTAAGATGTCACTAAACCATATATTTCACTTTTGTCTGAGGTTTAAACATTGCCTGTTCCAACTTGTGGTTGATTCTGAGCTGCAAGCAGCCCAGCAATGAGTGTTCTGTCAAAATAAAAAATAAAGAGGTAATTTAAAGTGCTGCAGAGAAATAAAGACTATGGCTTAAAAAAGGGAAAAAAGAAAAAGCAATTCCAAAGAATTCAAAGTCACGAAATTAAGTAGTTTTGTAAGGTATCCAACTGCTGTGACATAGAAGGAAAGGGAGTTTTGTTACTAGAAATGAACAGCTAAAGATTTGCCCATACACAAGCACTCAATTCTGACCCCAGTTTGAGATGTTGGTCTTAACCCTTCTTGGCTTGGAACTTAACAGAATGCTTCTCCCAGGGATGCTCTATTCAGATGCTATGCTCACCGTCTATGGTCTTCTGAGTGCCACTGTCAAAGGAGGCTCAGTTGATGGAAGCAAGGAAGAGGGCCTTGTCCATGGTAGTTTGCCAGTTATTGAACAATATTTTCACAGAGGTCGCCTGGCACCAACTCACTTTCACTTTTGGCAGAGGAAGTTAAGTTGTTCTCTATTCTGAAGCATTCAACAACTCTAAATAGTGTGTGAGTTTGAGGGAAACAAAGAAAATGAACTTTTTTTTCGCAAAAAAAGGGGTATCAAGAACTCATATTTATTAATTTATACTCCATATATTTGAGTAGATATGAATAGTGATAAGATCTACATTCTTGTGCCTGCTTCTCTGTAGCAGAATGGCTGTTGAGAACGGATGAGACAATAGTTCTTGGTGTGTGTTCCAAGGCCAGACATAATCAGACTCATCAGATGAAAAGGAGGGATCCTGGGAACTGGCACTCACAGACGTTAAGAAGGGAGAAGCAGAGGGACTTATTTCAAGCCTTCTTCCCCACTTAGAAACATAGAAGCAGAGAGAGTCAGAAGGGGCCTCCTGGGCCATCTAGTCTGACCCCCAGCTCCAGCTGACTTCACTATCCAGAATTGACAACTACTGGAAAGAGGCATGGGGCAGGATCTTTGGGGACCAGCTAAACCTAGTATGACTCTTGAGTTCATGTCACAGCATCAGAAGAGAAGGTCTAGCCAACTGTGGTGGAGGGGGCAGTACACAGAGAAAAGGGTTGCCTGTCACCAAATGGGCCCTCCCAGAAGGAGAGGGCCCAGGGGTACTCAAATGAAGTTTCTCAGTAGTTGCTAGATTGGGTTCAATGAACCACTCTGCAACAGCTCAGGGCCTCATTCTGTGATGATTCTGCTTACTAGATTATGTTTATTTCCCCCTGTTCTATGTATCTGTTGTATTTATGTTGTATTTTAATCGTATTTGTTTATGGTTTGGTTTGCTATTGTTTTTATTTTTATTTGCATTTCACATTGCACCATGAGCCACCCAGACAGCCTTTGGCTATGGGATGGCATCCAAATGTGATAAACAAACAAACAGAAGAACTTTGGAAAATAAAGAGCTTTGCAAAGGAAGTCTGTTGCCTAAAATGTGTGAAGGAAGAAACCTAGTTCACAACAGTGGCCAGCAACTAAGGACCTTCCTGATCCAAGCATCTTTCTCTGAGGGATCTTCCTCAGAGTCAAGCATTCTGGCTGAGGTGGCCTTCTTGCTGCCATTGACCATTTGGAGTGAGGTCTTGGGAGGGAAGCAGACGAGAACGGCCATGAGTCAGTGAAAGCAGAGGACTACAACAGCAGCACCAGTCGGGGAGATGGGGCTACATAGATCCTGCTTTGAGCCTGTAGGGGAAGATCATTCCAACCATTATACCTCTGGACAGAAGATCTTCCTACAGCCAGTTACACAATTGTGGCCTTTCTATTTAACCCCAAAGCCCATGCTTGCCTCATTGTTTTACCCCTTGTCCATGCATGCAGATACCAGTAGTTGGACAAGGAATCCTAGACTGAAAACAAACAGTCCAAAACCAGAGCTGTGCTGAGTCCGCAGCTCAATGCCATGGCTGGCCCAGGATCAGGTAATCAGCAATTGCTTTGCTCAGTCTTTCTTGAACATGAGCCTGGGGAGAGGGTGAACAAACATTCTTTCCACTTCTCCTTCATGAGAGAGTTTGTGGCAGCACCAACAAGCTGCCAAGGAAGGCTGAGCATGACAGTGCTGCTATATCTGTTCATCTGGATCAAGGGCAATGCATCCCATATTTTGATCCACAAGTGTGGGAAACGCCAGGCTTACAAGACCAGTCTGGTCCAGCAGCATTTCCAAGATGGCCCTGCAGGGTTTTCTGGCCATGCCTCCTTCTGCTTCCCCTGCCCCTGCCTCTTTTCACTCAATTGTTGATGGTTTGGTCCCCTGGCTTTTGTAAAGTCTTCCCACATTCTAAAAGTTTCTCTCCTAAGGCTTAGCTAAACTCATTATGCTGATGGGGGGGTACTTTGGACCAACCCACCAATGGAAAGCAATCCCTGGCATCTCTACAGCTGAATTTGTCCCACAGACTGAAATAGATTCTAAGCCCTTGACTTACCCCTTTTAGTTTGCCATTGCTTTGGAGTTACATTTCAGGCTGTGTTCGTACGTTTCTTATAATTCCCTTCTTCTTTAAGATAGTCGTGTGATTGAAAATAATACTGATCTAATCAGGACATATAACATGTACTTTTTCTAATGTGCTGTTTAAAGTACCAGCATGCTACCCTGTCCTCAGTAAAATTGCTTCATTCCATTGGTTCAGTTTAAAAAAATGAAATATTTCCTATTGTTTTCAGATCTTATTGTGCACTCAGCTCTGGAGACATTAAAGCCTGCTTAGCATGAAAAATCCTGCAAACAAAAGAAGCTACAGGACATTGAAGTTAGGCTTATTTTTGGTATGCTTGAAATATTAATTCAGCAAGCAGCACCCAGATGAGATGTTTGACACAAACAAACAGACCAAGATTGAACTTAATTCTGCTTTTAAAGTGATTTGTTTTTAGCTGGGTCTTTTTCCTTTGTTAGCTATCTACAGAAAGCCTTTGCATGCACACACACACACACACACACACACTCACACTCAATCAAACCACCTTTTTTGTTAGTCTTCATTGAAAGCAATCATGTATAATTCTCACCAAAATGAAGATAGTATGGGAAAACAAAGTAGAGTCTTCCTGGAAGTAAAGATAATATGTTGAGTCTTATACAGATTTCCCTGGGGAAAAAATGAGATTGGAAGGTGTTCTTTGCTTTTAAGATGTGTTCCTCAGAATGACACAGAGGTTGTGTGAAAGGTAAGAAAGGATGAGAGAAAGGAGAGGGAGGGAAATGCAAAATAACATTGGAATCTACAATAGCAGGATGCACCTTTTGTTGTTGTTGTTCAGTCGCAAAGTCATGTCCAACTCTATGAGACTCCATGGACAACATTCCTCCAGGTACTCCTGTCTTTCACCTTCACCTGGAGTACACCTAACCCCACATCCCCCTCTCTAGTGAGCCTATCCAGCCACCTCAATTTCTGCTGTCCCCTTCTCCATTTGTTCCTAGCCTCAGGGTCTTTTCCAATGAGTCCTTCTTCTCATTAGGTGGCCAAAGTATTTGAGCTTCAGCTGTAGCACCTGAACTTCTAAAGAGCAGTCAGGGTCAAACTCAAAAGGATGTACCTTTGCCTCTGGTATATCCTCAAGGGCTAGAAACAGAAACTACATGCACAAAACCATAGCAAAACCTATTGGTATTGAGATAAGGATGCAGGTTTGAAGGAAAGGCTTTATATCCCTTACTGTGATCTTGACCATAAAGTAGGCAAGCAAAGCCAATGCTGAGGCCCAGCAGGAGTCTCCTGCAAACGTCTTCTGTGCTCGATGCACCTCCTCACCTTGGCAGCCTACTTTTTGTAGGCACCCTTTGCACTTGCCTCTTGCTCTGGCCCAGACAACAGTGGGTGCCACTGCTTCTGCTGGGCAAGCAAGTGGTCACAAGGATTGGAAAGCAGAGCAGGAGTGAGAGCTCCTAATGGTGGTTGACTTGTCAAGAGGGCCTCAAAAAACCTGGAACCAGCACTGGCTGGTTTGACATTGTAGTCAGCAGAAGATCAACTAGAACCAAGGAGACCTGGATTCCAAGCTCTACTCAGTGATGGAGCCCAGGGCCAAGCAGCACATTACAGTCTACCTGTGCTTGTAGTTTGTCCAGTGTTTTCTTTAAAAATGTACAACTGCCCCCAAAACAGCCTCTTTGGGCTCACAGCAGCTTTCAGTTAATTTATGGCTTTGTTGCACATTTGCAATGCTTGGAAATTGCTGCCTGGAAATTACTGGTAAAGAATGTCGTACGTTAAGGGTTATGTTTAGACTAAATGGCTCATGATGGGAATATTCTGATCTTCTGTAAATTTCAGTGCTTCTGCCAGTGGAAATCAACTTTGGGTGCAATCCTATGCATCATTAGACAGGAGGGGAAAAGTCTTTTGTAGGAAGTATAAACAAGCATAGCATTGTGCTCTTAATGTATGCTGATGTTCGTCCATTCGTTTTCGATGAGGACCTTGACATCTAACGGGTTGTGAGTTGGCCACGGTGTGACCGCAGGTGGCTGATAAGGCTGATATGGGCACGGAGTGTTCTGCCACATGTCAGGCAGACATATGTGGGCACCACTGTTGCAACATTTGCAATTCTGGCTTTACGGAGTGCTCGCTTCTCTTGTGCTATGGTTGTCCTTCTGGCTTCAGAAGTTTGGCAGCCTTGGTGGATCAGCGTCCGCCATGTCGATCGGTCTTGTGCCAGGATCTCCCAGGAGGTGGTGTCGATAGCCAGGGACTTGAGAGAGGCTTTCAGCATGTCTTTGTATCACTTCTTTTGTCCCCCGTTCGATCGCTTTCCTTGAGACAGCTCACCATAGAAGAGCTGTTTGGGGATGCGGTGGTCTGGCATCCTTGCAACATGGTCTGCCCAGGGTGTCTGGGCTTTCATCAGCAGGGTGTGAACTGATGGCAGGCCTGCTCTGGAGAGGACTTCTGTGTCTGGCACCTTATCCTGCCACTGGATCCTCAAAAGTCTGCGGAGGTAAGTCATGTCGAAGTGGTTCAGTTGCCTAGCGTGCCTCCTGTATACTGTCCAAGTCTCACTGGCATACATCAGGGTAGTTAGCACTACTGCTCGGTAGACTTTAAACTTTGTAGCAAGGCTTATTCCATGGCAGTCCCACACTTTGATCAGCAGTCTGCTGAATGCAGAGCTTGCCTTGACAATTCTTCAGTTGACCTCAATGTCAATTGTCACTGTGCAGGAAAGGGTGCTGCCAAGGTATGTAAATTGGTCCACGGCTTGCAGCTTTTGTCCCTTCACTGTGATGGTGGCCTCTTGGTGTTGGGCTTTCAGAGCTGGCTGATGCATCACTTTGGTTTTCTCTGTGTTGATGAGGAGGCCGAAGTTGTCACATGCTACTGCAAATTTGTCCATGCTGGCTTGCATTTCCTGCTTTGATCCAGCTTTCAGGGCACAGTCATCAGCAAAAAGGAGGTCTTGTAGCGCAGTCTCCTTTATCTTGGTGACAGCCTGGAGTCTTAGCAGGTTGAACAGTTCCCCGTCAGTCCTGTATTTCAGGCTGACTCCCAAGGAGTTGTTCTGAAAGGTGGCTGTCAGCATGGCTGAAAACATTTTGCTGAACAGGATCAGTGCCAGTACACACCCTTGCTTGATGCTGTTTGTGACGGGAAAGGCCTCTGAAGCTTCTCCATTGTCCAAAACATGAGCTGTCATGCCATCATGGAACTGATTGTGGAACTGATTGTGGTTGTTATCTGCCTGGGGCATTCTGTCAATTGCCTCATTATAGATGGAGGATGGGCGGTTCAGTACGGATTGGAAGTGCTCAGCCCAATGCTGTAGAATCAGAGTCTTCTCAGTAATGTGAGTTGCACCATCTGAGTCCAGTAAAGGAAAGCTTCCTGAGGGCTGAGGTTCGTACAAGGATCTGAGGGCTTCGTAGAACTATTTGGCATCATTTCTGTCAGCAAACTTCTGGATTTCATCTGCTTTGGCACTCAACCAGGAATCCTACATCTTGCGAAGCTTGCTCTGTACAGTCCTGCGAGCACTGTTGAAGGCATTTTTCTTAGCTGTTGACAACGGGTCATTCTGATGAGCATGGTGAAGGCGGTGCTTTTCAGCAAATAAGGTCTTGATCTCTTCATCGTTTTCATCAAACCAGTCCTGCTGTTTCCTGTGTGAGGGTCCAAGAACCTTTAGTGAAGAAGACTGCACAATATCCCGGAAGCGTTCCCAGTCGTTCTCAGCATTTTTCTCTAATTGCAGCTCCGAGAGTTGGTTGTCAAGAGCTTCTGCTAGTGAAGCTGCTGTGTTGGGGTTCCTCAGTTTACTGACATTGATCTTTTTCATCACAGCTTTGTTTCCCTGCAGACATCTCTTAGGCTTGATGTGAAGGCTTAATTTGGAGATTATGAGTCTGTGGTCAGTCCAACAGTCAGCACTCGGCATGGCCTTGGTCACCCTTACATCCTGTCTGTCTTTCCTCTGCACAATGACATAATCAATGAGATGCCAGTGCTTGGAGCGTGGGCGCATCCAGGACGTCATTTTGCAAGTGAGCAGGCGGAAGAGCAGGTATTAGTGATGATCAGATCATGAGCTGCACATGTCTTCAGTAGTAGTAGCCCATTGCTGTTACATTTGCCAATTCCATTTTTTCCAATGACACCATCCCAGGCAGTGATCGGATCCTACTCTCGCGTTGAAATCGCCAAGTAGAATCAGCCTGTCGGTGCGCTTCACGGATGAGAGTAGGGCGAGATCTTCATAAAAGTTGTCCTTTACTTCATCCAGATTTGTCATTGTGGGTGCATAGGCGCTGATCAGTGTGGCTTGCTTTGCTCTTGGTAGTGGGAGATGCAGTGTCATGAGTCGGTTGTTCACTCCCTTGGGAAGACTGGCAAGTATGGGGACAAGATTACTCTTAACCACAAAGCCAACTCCAGATTCATGACGTTCATCACTTCTATGTCCACACCAGAAGAATGTGTAACCGCTTCCTGTTTCTGTAAGCTGACCTTCGTTGGCTAGGCGAGTTTCACACAGGGCCACAATATCGATGTTAAATCTTGCGAGCTCTCTGGCAACCAGGGCTGTTCTTTCTGGTCAATCTGCTGAGGGGTTGTCTTGAAGCATGCGTACATTCCATGTGCCAATAGCCTGTGGTGTTACCTTGCATTTTGTTTGAAGTTTTGCTGTTCGACCTCATGCGATGGGATCCCCTCCAGCCACGGTAAGCTGGCCAGGGTTCTATGAAGCAAACAATGTTTAGGGCACCTCTTCTTGCCCCTTCCTCTTGCTACGGAGGTGGAGAGTGCAGTCCTAAAGAGGGCTGCTCAGTCACTCAGGTAGACACTAAATCCAGCTGTTGCTTCAGTCAACAAGAAGATGACCATTAGACCTGAGCCACCTGTGTGCAGGTCCATGGATACAGCTCCCAGTGTATCCACACCTGCTGCTTTGTCGCTCGCCCATAGCCACACAACTTTGAGGTTTACTAGAGCTGAGGATGTCAGACTTGTGTGTGGATTGGATTAAAGTGAGGGAGAGGTGTGCATATTCAGCCTCACTTTCTCTTCCCAGAATCCACCTTGCTCCAGTGAAAGGACAAGGGTCAAGATGGTTGGAGATGGGCTGGGCACAGTGGTTGACTAGGGCATCTTCACGTCTTGCCGTGCTCTTAGCATACCACCACACTTGTAGAAACCGCCTTCATGCCCGTTGGTCCTATTCAAGTAGGTCTTATCCGTTCAATCCGCTGGAGTCTGTTTTCACATGCTCGGGACAGACAAATCCTTATCTCACCAAAGGTCTTGACTCAACGGCTACCCTCAACCTGGTTTGGCCAGCCTGTCGAAGCTGTTGCCCGGGGTGTGGCCGCTGCGCATGCTGCAGCTACTGGGAGCCACAGGTGAGAGCTGGGTGACAAGCAGGGACCAAGGTGGACGAGCTGCCCTAAGAGGACACGACATGCCCTTCCGCCAGAGGTGCTGCCCCTCCCTGATCATCCCATACACCCCTCTTAATGTAACTATATTTACAAAAGAACTCAGCCTGAGGTTCTGATTAGGGCAGGACATTGGGGCAGATGCTCAGCATCCTATTCAGCAAAATAAGCAGGAAACCCCAAATACAGCAGAATGTGTCTGCCACATTTTGGAGAAAGCAAAGCAATAAATGTTACCTTACAAAAAGGGAGCTGTAAGACTTCTAAATCCATTTAATTTCTAATGTTCTGTTTCTTTTTCTCTTTCTTAAGGAAAGGGGGTTTGGCTTTCTGAACCATCTGGCCTATTTGCTGACCTGTGCTAAATCTTGGTATTTTCCAGCCAGATTAGATTTCCCACCATGGTCTATTTTGTGATCTGCATGTCTGGATCCTCTGTTCAGGTGGATGACATTAGGTTTCCAACATATTACAACAGGATTTTTCCTCCTTCTATGGTCATTCAAGGTCTATGGCAACAGTGTCACATCAATTCCACTTTGATCTATTTTTGCATGCTAAATTGACCTTACGGCAAAAAACAAACTTAACATTGGTTAAAAATGCACTTGTGGTGAACTGGACAGACATGCAGATGTTTACTTTGGATCAATTAGTGAAGAAAGGAGGGTTCCTTTCATTTTTGTTTGTTCATCAAATCCATTGGCACATCAAATAAAATTTGCACATAGTGGCTGAGTGGCAAATTTACAGCTGCAACATTTGCTGTAATCTAGGTTTGGCCTGGATCTTTCCAATTATTTGAAGTATTTTCTGTTGCTGATCAGTTATATTGACCCACAATCCATGTTTCTAAATATCTGGTATCAGTGAATAAACATGATACATTGTGGTCTATAGAATGAAATATGGAATTGGAATGCCTTTGAAATTATGTCTTAAAATCACAGAATGATAGACTAGTAGAGTTGGAAGGGGCCATGAAGGCCATCGGGTCCAACCCCTGTTGTTGCAGGACACCAATTTGCACCATCCCACTCAGATGGCTGTCCAGGTTCTTTTTGAACGTATCTACTGTGGAAGAGCCCACCACCTCTCTAGGTAGCTGGTTCCACTGTTGAATTGCTCTGACTGTGAGGAAGCTTGTCCTTACGTCCAGTCTGAATCTGGGTTATGGCAACTTGAATTGATTATTCCATTTCCTGCACTCTGGTATCAGTAAGAAGAGATCTTGAGCTTCCTCTTTGTGGCACCCTTTGAGGTATTTACAGAGTGATCCCATGTAAGTCTTCTCTTCTCAAGGCTGAACATGCCCAGTTCTCTGCCTCTCCTTATAGGGCAGCGTTTCCAAACCCTGGATCGTTTTTGTTGCCCTACTCTGGACACTTTCTAATTTTTCTTTTTTAGAGTCTCTGTGTAAACAAATCTCAAGTACATCTTACTCAGCAAAACATGTGCATTTTGCCTTTACTGGCTGTCACAACATGCTGTACATAAGGGTATTTTATTTTATTTTGAAAATCACCTAAATGAAGGAGGTGTAATACTGCCACTGGTTCCTTTAATAATGTGTTCTGGCAATGTCCAGTAGTTGACTTTTTTGGAATGGGGATTACAATATGGAAAAACTTTATATTAGAGCACATTTTGATATTTCCTGATATATGGGGCCTTTTAAATTATCTACCTGATTCTTGGGGCTAAAAACATAGTCAATGCAAATTGATTTTCTGTGCCCATGACATCTAAAAGACTTATACTACAACACTGGAAAGATAAAAACTCACCTCCTATAATGCAATGGATTAAAGACTTAATGGCAGTTTCAATGGTTGAGCAGATGGCACACAGACGGCTCTCTTGAAGGGATATATACATGTGGCCATTTGGTCTGCCATTGCTGAAGCTTATGTATAATTGATATATGTGGATTTATGTAGGTATATAAATGTGTGCATACCAGTAATCATTAATTCCAGGTGTTTCTTATGTACTTGTTTATTTACATGTCATTTATTTAAAATTAGAATTATTGTGCATTTCATTTATAGTGAGATTTCCAATGAAATAAATGAAAACTTTTCACATTTCTTGTTTTTTTAACTGTATTAAAATTTTATTATTTTATTTTGTAGGTGGACCTTTTTGATTTTTTGTTTTAGTAAATAAAATGATATATAATGCAAATGTGAGTAATAAATTAATAAGAGTAATAAAATAAGACCACAATTTCAGCAGTATTTCAATGCACAATTCTTCAGAGTTCTTCTATGGCTTAGAATCTGTTCTTTGTGTTACAGTCACATAATAACTGATTAAGCAACATACCTCATCCAAAAGAAAGGAAGGAAGGAAGGAAGGAAGGAAGGAAGGAAGGAAGGAAGGAAGAGGGAGGGAGGCAGGCAGGCAGGCAGGCAGGCAGGCAGGCAAAATATTTTCACTGCCCTTAAAATTCCTTCTGGGACACACTGTCTTGAGATTGTGCTTCAAAATTGCCTGATGTCACCATGTCTATCAATCATAAAGAACAAAGCTAGGAATAGAGTTCAGAGATAGAACAAGGAAACTAAAAACAGTACACAGGACAATAAGCTATGAAATATCTACAGATCTCATACCATTTCTTTGCAAAAGAAGGTAATCATATATAACTGTTACCCACAAATAATAATTTTAAAAAATGCTTTAACATTCCTCAAAATTTCCCAGTTTTTTCCCCTCACTCCTGGCAGTAACTTTCTAATGAAGCTGTGATTTCACATTCAATACTGTTCTGGTAACAAACTAGAGGGATGTTTTCTTAGATGTTCTTACTATGGCCTTTCCTCAAAAAGGGTTGGATGGTTCCCAGCTGGCCTTGTCCAGATTACTTTAGCATTTCAGTGTAGATCAGGGCCACAGAACCCCTGGTCTATGGATGGATGCTGGCCTAGTGCTCCTTGGGAGAATCCTTCCTGGAGGGATTCTTCACTCTTACCTCCCATTGTGAAAGAGGACACTGGCCAGGGAGGTCCCTGCTGTTTTCTCTGATCTCATAGCAGAGATGAAGCAGGGATGCAGGCCAATGAAACTCATCAGACAGTAGGGAAAGTGGCTGCTTCTCCCAGTGCCAAATGGGTCCTTTTTATCATGCTGGGAAATGCATGGGATTCTGGGTATGAAGGAAGGCTAAAGAGCCTGTGGGCAGATAGTGCAGGCAGTACTAATGGCCTGCAGATGGCCTGGTTGGGGAGAAGCACAGCTGGTCATCCACCCACTCAAATTCTATTCTGCACTGCTGCTTCAGGAGACAGCTTTGAAACATATGTATCCTGCATCCAGAAGTGCCACTGCTATTCTCAAAACAATTCAGACTTTACTTGAAATTCTGCAGATGTTTTGTCTGAGAAGGAAATTCCAAATGTAGTCACAAAAGTTATTTGTACATAGCCTTTTTACTCTATTTTATCACAGTGCCACAGACAATCTATTTAGAGGTGAGACCTATAAAGAGAGAACAATCTATAATATTCCCCTTTCCCCAAAGATTAATTTGCTGGCATCCATATAACAGCTCAGGTTTTTGACAAGACTTGGTTTAAGGGAAGCTGTGACTAGAAAGTAATTCAGAATCATTATAGGGCAAAGGGACATGAATTGAGAAAGATCATGTAGAGCAAGGAGAGACTATGGCCTGTGATGGTGGGACAACTCTTCAGAACTTGTCCTTCAAGGTTAGCATGGACCCCAAATTAGGAAGTTCTCAGATATGTCCCCATCTGACCTGCCATCCAAGGGAAACCAAGTGGATTATGGCATATTCAGCCATTTAGCATATTTAGCTATCTTAAAAAAAATCTTCAAAACCATCACGAATCTACTGTTTTCATAAATTTTGTGGGGATGGGAGAGATGAAAATGTCAGCTCATGTTGATATGACATGGGTCTTCAGTTACAATTTTGAGGTTAAAAGGATGGTTTATTTTCTAGGAATGCTAATTGGGAGCTTTTCTGGGTCTGCAGGAGTAACAAGGCAAATATTGAGGCAAATATTTCTTAATATTAGTTTGTGAGTTTGGCGGCTACTTTTATGAGCATCATGGCCTCTGCCATCCAACAGCAGGTGACCAATTTCTAACCTGTTCTAAGCAGGTTGAGGCAACCGTTCTGGATTCACTGCGGCAGAACAGCAACAAACCCTGCTCAAGAGTTGCAGACACAAGCCGGTAAGCTGCCTGGCAGTGCAATTGTGTACATGGCCAAGCTCAGCTGGACTCACTGTAAGATGAGTACACCTATGGATGCAGCCAGAATGTTCTATCCCTGTTGAAGTTCCGAGGCTGGATCCATTTATAGGAAGTCAACTTTGCATGTGACAGTTCTGATATTCTGATCTCCTAGTTATGATTCACCAGCAACTGCAATCCAGAAGCATGCTGCCTCTGTTCCAGAAAGTGGCATGGAGACATTGGACTAGCAGCCATTGATAGCCATATCCACCATTCCATAGTAAAGCCTTCAAAGTTTTGGGACCAACACCACACCCTGAAGAAGCAAATCCCACCCTGAAGAAGCAAATCTGTATGGAGCTGGGATGGAACAAACTTGGTGGTGGAAAAGCAAGAAAGGAAGAAGGCAGTGCAAATCAATTGGTGAGATTTATTTTTCTTCCTATGGAGCATGAGCAATTGTTAAAGGAAGGCAGTTTAGACTCTGTTAAATGTTCCTCCAAACCTGAGAGTAGTTTCAGCTCAGCTGTAATCAGAACTAAGTGACATCAATTATTTTCTATGAAGTGGAAGCAGAGGAAATAAGGAACATTTGTTACACTGGATGGGGTTATGATGTTCTCTGTTAAGAATGGGCACCCGACACCCTTTGTTACAGGACAAATGTGGTAAGAAGAATAGGCTCTAACTTCTAACACAAATCCTCAGGCATTTATTAGGACAAAATGCTTATCTTTCAAAGCAGAGTCAATGTCCAAATGACCAACCTGAATGTATTGAATGGTACCAATTCCCCCAATCCACTTAAGTGAAATGGGACTGCATTGAGGTCATGATGCAGTCGCAATTTTCCTCATTTTTTATGAGTTAGCTTGAGTTACGGACAGAGTGGTGACCTTACCTCTGAAATGTTCTGGCTTTGTTGGTTTGTGACACAGCTTTAATGGGATTTAAACTATGAGGTTCAACACCATGCACTGTAAACAGCCATCTAACCGATGCAATTTCCTGTGCACAATCAATGTAAAGTCTTAACCCTCTCCTATTTAGCTAGTAAAATATATCCTTTTAGCTCTGACATCCTTTATGTGATAGAGCCATGATTGGTCTCTCCCAGTAATTCCATTTAGTTTGATGTCCTCATTAATAGGAGGCTGGAGCTGCAAGTGACAGTTTTAGCAGGGGATGTAGTAACAAGGAAACACACTTATTACAACCTCTAGCAGTAAGCTTTAGAGCATCTATTGGAGCAATGCAATAGAAATCTTTTGAGTTTCCTCTTCCACCCAGTCAATTTGTTGTTTAAAATAGAAGGAAGCCTGTATATAAGAAAGTTATAATGCATCGTCTTTTTTTTTGCCCTGGGACTAAAATAACCAAAGCAATTCTTAGCCATTCTGGAAAAAAATGTTTTATCCACTGAAAAAAGCAAGTTCAATTAAGCAACACAAGTTGGAAAGCTACTTCTTTTCATCAAGTTACTTAATTTGGGAGATTATATTTTCTTTTTCCCAGATGGTAATGAAAAGGAAAATGTCGTATGGATGGATTCAAACAATTCATGCATAGCATTTATTTTAATAAACAATTTGTTTCTCAGTTAGCAAATAATGGAAACCCTTCAAAATTTAGTTAGTTGAAGTAGACCAATGCGTAAGAAACTCTACTGACACCTAATTTGCAGCTATTTCAATGTTTGTTCCATGCCCAAAGTGTGATAGGATGGATTACTATATATTGACACAAATTTGTCTCATACTGAGCATTTACTGAATACAGAAATTATTTTAAAAATTATCTTTGAATGCTTCCTAGATACTGATTCAAGCATTAGCTTATCAATATAAAAGATCTGACTACATTGTTCTTGTTATTTGTTACATTTCTCAGATGTTCAATAACTGAGATTATTTGCATAAGGAACAAACAGAACAACTAACATCACAATCCCATCAGAACTATCTAATAGGACACAAAAATTCCTGTGAAACCATAGCCACAAAATCAAAGAGGAAATTAAATACTAATTCAGCAGCAATCAGACATTGCAGTAAACAAATAAAAGCCAGAGTGTGGTCTTACAGCACTCAATTCCTTTGTGTAAAATTGATGACTTGGCTGTGTGAAATCATCCATTTCTGCAGCAGTACTGACAGAACCTAATACATCGTGCCCACAGACCAACCCCATGGTCCTAACTTGGGATTCCAAACCAACTCAGCAGGTGTCCTGCACTGAGCCAGGAACTGAACCTCATGGCCTTACTGGTCCCTTCCAACTCTATTATTTTATGATTTCTTAGATGGTCCAACTTTCTTTGTCCAACTGCTGATCAAAACTGCTTTTGTGCAGCTTCCTCCTTATTTTAAGAGCTTGACATGCCTATACTATAGTTTAATTACAGGCAGTAAGAGCTTTGGAGCTTTTCCAAATGAGGCTTTTAGCTTACCGAGGCTTCTGCTTCTGAATTTTTTGAGATCAAGTCCTTTACATGTGTACATTTCTCTGGGATTTCCCCCCTCTTATTTCCTGTAGGTTCCTTTGTACAAGCCCAAGGTGCAGAAATGCACAAACATCTTATACCTAATTCTAAATAATATCTATCATGTCTTCATCTAAATGGTTGCAAGACAAGACATCATGCATGTGGCCATATCATAGAAAGCACTTGTAAACTAATGAGAGTGGGGGGTCACAAGTGCACCATGAATGTCTCATGGAGAAAAGCTCTTTATTTTATTTTTTTAAAATATGTGCGTATTGTAGTATTTCTAGCATTTTGACCCTTCTCCTTTTTCCCTTTGCAGTGTCCATCCCTGGACTGTGCAACATTAGACAGAGCTCTTCCAAAATTGTCTTCAGAACTTGGGCTGACAGAGGGTCAACGCACCTGTCATATTGTGAGGCAAAGATGACATGGGAATTAACCAGGTTCTTTCATCTGTTCCCATTATTCTCTTTTATATAGATTATTGGCATCACATGAGCCCTGACCACATGGAAGTAAGTCCTTTGCCATGTAGGAGAAATTATAATTGGGCTTGTGTGAAAGACTGGAAAGCAGAGACTGAAGGTAATAGAGGGGCAAGATGCTGTGCAGGTTATAAACCCCTTGTCTCGAAGAGTACACCTTGTTAACAATAATTCCAGGAAATGCGTAGCGTGTATTTGAGTTGTATTGTAGCTAAATTCTTTTGACACAAAGTCCAGCAGACACAGACCTATTCACTTTGTGTTTTCGCCGTCCTTATAGCACAAGACAAGCTGCATTTCTATGTTGCTGAGGCAGATGAAGGCCTGAATTCAGTTCAGTCATAATTTTGATACCAAACTCAGCAGAAATGTGTTCAATAGCAAAATAGTCCTGAACTCTAGAGTTGAGACTGCTTGCTTTTTAATCCAACAAAGCACCCCACCGGAATATAGTTCCCAGATAACCTGCAGTTTCTGGTAGATCAGAGATGAGCTATCTCTGGTTTGCAGCCCTGTTGCAGGCCAGAAGATTCCCTCCCCAGCTCATGGGCTTCTTCTGCTGTTATTGCCTATCAGAGATCAGAGATCAGAGGGTATCCTACATAGGACTGAGCAGAGTTTTTGCAGGCATAAACACCATTCCACTGGAGCTTACCCCTGAGTAGATTTGCTTAGAAATGAGCTATGCATTGCAGGCACAGAAACAATTGTGCTGAGGCCTGGTCCTATACAGGCTTACTCAGAAGTGCATTGTGCTTTCTATGCTTAACAGGAAAATGTCCACTTCATCACATTGGTACTTGGCTTTGTCTCAGCATCACCCACAGTAGGAATGTACCCCTGTCTACCCATTCTTGAGAACTTTCCCAAATTGGACTTCAGCAGTCAGGCCAAAATATTTTGTCTTGACCAATGTTATGTCTAGACATTTTTGAGTCATCCCGAGATGCCGAGGCATGTGGTGACAGCATACAAAAGTTTTAAATAAATAAATAAATAAATAAATAAATAACAAGTATGGGTAAAAAAATGAGAAGCCTCATGGGACAATTCTCATGAGGGGAGATCATAATCGCATCACTCTCTAAAAATAACCTGGAGAAAGGAGCAGAATGATACCCCCACCTTCACCCTTGAAAAGTGGTCCAGGTGGATACTATAGCAGATGGTCCTGAAAGATACTGAGAGACCCAAGTGAATTCACAGGATCATACTTCTCCTAACCAGCATGGATCATCCACCAGAGAGACCAAGATAATATCTGAATTTAAACCTGGTCCAAAGCCAGATTGAAATGGCTCCAGATAATCAGCATCTTCCAGTTGCTTGGTCATACTCCAGCAAAACAGAAGCAAGGAAAAGAACTCACACAGAGAAAAATAGATTGAGGGAGAAGGAGAGAAAGGGAGGAAGGGGTGGCTGATGATTTCCTGGCTCAATGGAATCTAGTATCAGCTTCTAGAAGAGGAGATTACCTTTTTAATGACAGCTAGTAGGTAAGCCTCCATGAATATATTAAACATCTAAGAAGAAATAATCTGCCACAGAAGAAGGGAACAGCTTCATGGGGCAGAAATGCCAACTGTAGCACAAATTTCTCCAAGCACTGTGTCTGCACTCTCAGCTAACATCAACTGAAACTCATCCAAGCAAACATAACTATCACCAGACTCAGTGGCCTTATGTATAAAACTATTATTCAACATGGCACCAGAGTGGATACATTTTACTGATAAAGTGACTTGCAAATACTTCACAACAGGCTGCTGATGCCTCCAAGACCAAACTAGTTCAGCAAAGCAAATGAAATGAAGACAACAGATAGAATCTCAACATGATGCCTATCTGTGCTAGCCAGGAACACTGTATCAAATTGAGATAGGAGTAAGGACAATTTATTATTCCTGACATGGAAGGGACTTCACTAGAGAAGGAAATTTCAACCATCGAAATAGAAAAAAAACCCTGAGTTTTGAATCCAGCATACACGAAACATTGGCCAAAATGTTAGTAGAGCTTCTGGGGGTGGTATATTAGAGTGGAAAAGTATGTGAGGCAGAAAATTCCTGGCTCATTTAACCTGAGTCATGATTAATTTGTTTGTCGGCCTTATGGTAAGCCACTGTTTCTCAGTCCCTTTTAGATTCCACAAACATTGATGTGATCCACCTACCTAGCACTGGAATGAAATTTTGCAGCCCCATTTTTAGGGGGAAGAGGGAATTTTGGTTATTATTCAGGGATGGCAGTCCCTCACACGTTCTTCCTTGGTCTCCATGGGGTTGGTGCTGCTACTTCCATTCTGTCAGGATGCCTCAAATCAAAACTGCATTGTGATGTTGCATTCTTCCAAGAAGCATTATTTGCAAAGAAAAGGCAGCCTATCTGGAATCCTTCCATGTAAATTTTGCCAAATGTGATCATCTACCAATGTTTACCAGCACCAGGACTACTCACCTGTCCTCACAACCAGCACTCAAAACTTTTAAATTAATTATTTAATCTTAGACCACCAAATGTCAAAATATTTCTATTTAAATATGATTCCCTGCTCTGGGGAAAAAGTCATACGGACATAAAAGTCTGCCTGCAGCAGCTTGCTTCACCCAACTGCAACAAAGAATAGTCCCAGTCATTTCCTGAGAATATGAAATGGTGGGTTACCATGTTGCATTGTGCCCCATGGGAAGGAAGAACAATAGCCCTTCAGAAAGAAAGCTAGACTGAAGCTTGTCTCTGACATACCTGCACGTCAGAAGTGAGCATTCAAACATGTGGCCCCTTCTGGCATCCCAAAGTGGTGCAGTCCAGAAGGAGCTCTGCCACCCCTGTATAAAGTAGTCTTGAGAATACTTGTTTCATAGGTGTGGCAAAAGGAAATGCAGGTCATTCACCTGTTCTGTTTCATGGCTGTCTTGAGCAAAGCTGCTCCACCTGACACAAAGACAGGAGTTGCATCATGCATGAGAGAATCAATTCAATTTGTTCTTCCTCTCCCATTATATTTTGCCCCTTCTAGCATTTTCTGTCTTCACCCTTCTTCCATTTGTCTATTTTAATCACTGAACATTTCTATAATACTTGGAATGCCGCTGCAGACAAAATGAAGCAACCAATTTCCTAACTGCTGCATTCACATAGCTAAGCAGTAAATATCTGTCTGGGCAGATATTTTATATGAAATAGGAAAAGGCTCAACAGAAGATAAAAGCAGAAAAGAATGAGAGAGAGAATTTGACTAATAGAGCCATCACGCAGAAGCACTAAAGCTATTCATATGAAAATAGGAAGAGTGAAAAAGAAACATGGCCACCATCCACTCTGCTGAGAAGCCAGTTCTACTGAATTCCTCCTTCCTTCAGTGGGCATCTGAAAGCTGCCTTTCCATCAAACTGATGCTAAGGTGAGATGTGAAGCAAGGCCACTCCATTGGTTCTGCTAGGACACTGGCCACATTTGGCTCCCTCTCACCTTGGAGCGTTTCTATTCCAGAGGGTCATTGTAAGAACTTGGCAAATAAGAACTGGTTGCTTCTTTCATTCCAACTCCCTTCCAGTCCTCCCCTGCTTCCCCCCACCTCCCATCTGTGCAGATCCTTTTGAATGTGATTCAGAAGGCAGATACTGTCTTATTATTGATCTTTGTAAGATATGCTAGGAGCAGGGTCTGTGCGGTAAACAATGAAGTAAGCAATACTTCAGATAAACACAGGAATAAACTATAGCCATGTTGTTCTTCCATGCTTATAGTGAAGCTGCACAGAAGAGTTTAGCTGGTTTATCTTCTCTCCATCCCTCTATGCGTGTGGGGAGAAATGAAAATGAAACACAATGGCACTGAAGGAAGGGATGGTCTCTGGGTACCCTCTTTAGCATTCCTTCTGCGTATGATGCAAGTTATTCATTCTTGGCTCATTTTGGTGACGAGGACTGAATAGAAGTGATGCAGGGGCAAAAACCCACTCAAGAGCAAACCAATCTGCCTGCAGTTCATGCATGACGGTTAGTTCTGTCAGGAAATCTCATTTAGCAGGACTGGGAGAACGTATGTTCAGAATCACACAGAAGACACTACACTCAGTCTCAGCAGTTTATTGGCAGAACACGCAGGTGCCCATCTCTGGCAGAGAGAAAGCGACTGCACCATTGGGTAGTCAGAATACTACAAACTTTTGGGAGAGTTCTGCATTGTTTTTGTAAGTTCTGCATTGTACACTGTTTCAAGGCAGTGATGAGATATGAATGAGGACATTTACAGAAGACAATGCAAGGACAAATAGAACAAAGGTTAAGACCTTTTTATTTAATCAATATTTTAATAAGTTTTAATGTTGAATTTTATCATCATGTTTTAATTGCAGCCAGAGTGGGTCATTAATTTATTTTTGGTATGTTAGGTATTTGTATTTTATTTATGTAAGCCATCCTGAGGCTCTTGCAAAGGACGGCATACAAATAACTTAAATACATAAATAAAGAAAACGTCCAGAAAGGTGTTGAGAATGTTACAGTGATACAGAAGGTTTGAGTGACCAATGACCAGATAAACAGTTGAGTGATATGAATTATAACAGGCCCCAAGTGCAGGTATTAACATTCAGAGAAAAGTGATCCCATTTGAACAAAGAGAATCTGTTCAGTGCTGGCTTGCATGACCTGAGAGCTTGCAGGAAAATTTGTTTCACTTTCTTCCACTGCACAGTAGCAGAGGAAAGTATCAGTTCGCTTAATCCACTAACTCAAGGCACACACGAGCATTCCTGAGCAGATGACGTGATCTCTCTTACTGATACTTTGCAACACGTCGCCTCCAATGTGTGTACCGATTGCTCTGCGAGAGGATGGATGAATAGTGGATTCCCCTGGCACTGCTGTTTCTCCAGGCATATGGAGCTGGGTGGAAAATTTCTAGTCTCTTCAGGTGGAGAGAAGTAGAGGCACTGATGCCAGATTTTATATTAAAAGACACAGAAAAGGGTATCTTTTATTTGAAAGCTTTATTTGGACTTTTTCGACAGTTCCTCCACTTCATGTTTGCTGCTCCAGTTATTTATTTCAGCTCTGCTCATGGTGATAGAGTTTATAAAGAGCCAGTATCAGTATTGATGATGCAATAAAGCTGATGATCAATTTTGGTGTTATAACTGTAAAGAGATTTTCTTCATATTAGGTGGAACTGTGAGTGTCAAAAACACAGGAGAAAAGCACAAGAACTTATTGCCAAGTTTCATGTTTATTTGTTCTAGCCATAGGCCATTGCAAAAGTAATGCAAATATAAGATTAACATAAAATGCAGTTATAGGAAGTTTTTCATGTTGTAGTTTGATATAGAAATTCAATTTGGAGTCATCAATTAGTTGCAAGTGACAGCAGAATGCCTGCGAAAAGGCACTGTGGAAACAGCTGATGTGTTTAGCTACTGTCAAGAGCAAAAATAAGCCTGGTAGGTTATTGGAAATCAGTCCAAAAGATATGATGCAATTCCCAAATTTGGCAAATGTTCACTTTATACACATCACAGACTGAATTACACATAAATGCTATGTAGCTGGAGGAAAGTAGGATGTGCTTTCTATTACAGAGGATCTCCCTCTGTTTGAAGACACCCTCCATTGCTGCTCAGTCCAGCTGCTCAGTCCAATCCTGGACTTAAATAACCATAAGGAGCATTACCCATCAGCAGTTAGCACCTGGGCGGAAGATCGAACAACCAGGTCCAAGGTCATTTCATCACATGTACTTCATATAGAACCACAGTGCATTGTGTTCAGACACACCGTATTGCTATATTGATAGTAAATTTTATTTATTTAATTTCTATACCACCCAAAACGGAATGCTCTCTGGGCAGTTCACAACAATTAATCAAAAAACAAAAAGACCTAAATTTGCATGTATATGTCTAAATTAGCATATGAAACTGCAAAGTAAATCATGGAAATTCTTATCTCCATTGTTCAGGTGATGCATTTCCACCACCGTTGGTGTTTGAAAGATGGGCACTCTAGCAAGATATATTGCTACCTGTGATGAAGCACAGGCTGATTTCCTCCCCACCACGTGCCATGTGTAGAAGCTGGCGATTAAACCAGACCAGCAAGTGGATCAGCCTTCAACCTGGTAAATGGGCGCGCACTTGCCACTGAACCAGGAAGATGAGGGAGCTCAAAGGAGCTTGTATGACACACACGGCTCTGTCCTCCAACATCACCCCCTCCTTGCTACTACTTGTGCCTGAGGCAGACCCCCCCCCCCCGCAAGGGGCTGCTGTTGGTAGTTGACTGACAAACAAGTTGTTGCAGGCTTCCTCCTTCCCTTTAGCTTCTATCAATCCATAAAGCTATGATGAGAAGATTGTTTGCCTCTTTTGAAATGTAGAGGAAAATGGAGATGCAGTAGGAATATTTGCTGTCTAGGCAACGACAAGTTAAGAGTTTGTCCCTGCACTATATCTCCTACAGAATAAACTGTCCTTTGTTTCGAAGTGTGTAGTATGCCTGTGCTAATGTAAGGCTGGGGTATGTTTGTCTTGGCAGCATGTGTGACTCCAACAAGGCATCCTTAACCTCTCAGGGTATCCAGACAGCCAGACACCCCCTTTTTGAGCTATATTGCTTCCTCAAATCACCTACTATAACATTGTCAGGCTTGCCACCTGCTTAACCAGTGAGCTTTTCAAGAGCAAAGGCTGCAAATTCTTAGGTATGGATGTTTCAGTTTCTATTGCTCTCACATTCATATTTTTTTAAATTCTCAAGATCCTTTCATCATGCATATAGGAATATAGAATCTGACAAATTTTGATAAATTCCTTTAAAACCCAACTGAAACAAAATTCTCACCTATCACTGTTCAACAGCGAAGACTTCTTATAGTCTTTATTGCTACAGAAATCTCTCACAGTATTCTTTTCTCACCCCAGAATTATTGATGCTCTGTCTAAAATCTTTATGATAATACTAGCTCTGAAAATACAGCATCTTACCTTGAAAAAAATCTCAGTGTTTTCACTTTATTCCAGTTTCATCAGCAGTGGAGGACACTGTATTATTTCCTAATTATGTAAAACTACCAAGAGTAACTGAACAGGGGACAGAGCTCATCTGTAATGATGAAATCGCTTTCCAGATTTCAAATAATTGCCATTATTAATTTGAAAGAAATTGAAACTCTTGAGGTCTTTTATCTTATTTTCATTTCACCTGGTCTCTCCTGCCACAGGAGGTTCGTGCTGCTTTCTGATAGATGATTAAATAAGATTTATATCGCAGTTCTTCACAGTTTGCCATCTGCAATTTAAAATGCCTATAGAAACTTTCTGCCACCCATAGTACCGGGAAAAAAGTAATAGCACATGGTGAGTTCGGTTTTGCTTTTCAGATGTTATCTCTGAGGGAGAAAACACATTCCTAGAGAATACAGTAGAAATGTATCTGGCAGGAAGGATGAACCCATGGTGTTCCAGCTGTTGTTGGAGCATTGTCCTTCACCATTAGTCATGATGGCTGGGCCTGAAGGGGATCGCAATTCAACATAATGTGGAAAGCAATATCTTTTCCATGAGTTCTTCAAGCAGCAGTTCTGCACAGAGCTAGATGGACTTCGGACCAGTTGACTAAAGCCTGCAGAACCATTTGTTGAATGGTGTCCTTGCAAACTGCATCTAGTTTGGTTGGCCTATTTCCTCTCCACTCGCCCTGATTAAAGAACTTCATTATATTCATGTAAGAATAGGAAATACAGAGTTTTGACCATTGGGTGTTATAGAAATCTCTTAAATCAATATTATCATCATCATTATATTACTGCTGTATTTGCCTGGGAGTGGAACACTCAGCAGAAATGGTGTGCAGCCATTTTATTTTAGGGGCAATGACTTCTATTTCCTAAAAACTTGATGGTCATTTCCAAAAGAACTGGTCTTTTGAATGCATCTTGGAGAATACAGTAGGAATCCCTTGAGGAGGTATTTGAGAATTCAAAGGAAAATGCATGGGGCATGCCTTCTACCCTGTTCCCATCTCTAAGAAAGGGGTGCAGAACCTCAGGCCAGGAGACTGATCTGCCCCGCTGGGATTTCCCAGAAAGCCCCGCATCCTTTCCTTGGCCTCAACCCCACTCCTCCAAATGCCCATCATTTGGTGAATTGTCAGCCTTTGAGCATCCCCCATCACTCCAGTTTAAAAGGCTGAAATGTCTCTCCCATCACTTAGCTAATAGTGGTAAGAGTTTTAAACAAACTATACACACACACTCAAAGACCCACATGTATGGTCCACTCCCCTTTTCTTTGGAACTCCCCATCACTGGAATGGACTTCCCAGTCTGGAGTGTCTCCAATATGGATTTTGGTTCCAAGGCTGATTTTGTCCTGCAAGAAAACTCTCAACGTGGGGAGAGCAGCTGAAGTGCCAGTCAGCATTTGCTGATTCTCCAGAGCTATATCCCCAAATGAGTCCTATCCCTGAGGGTAGCTGTGGGTACACTTTTCAACTTTTGCAATAGCTGTGTACTCCTGCCTCTTTTTCGTTAAGGTTTAATTTTCTCTGTAGTGGTTTCCAGTCATGATTATTGCACCAATTTACTTCACTTTCAGACACAAAAGTGTCATGTGAAACATTGTTTTATTAGAAATACAAACTATCAAGCATCATAACATAGATTAACATCTTTGCAAAACTATTTGTGATTAAAATCAAGATTAAAATTCCAGAATTACTCATTAGTACAAGTTAAAATTACTTCCTGTTAATCATCTGTTTTTTATCCATAACATAATTTGTTAAAAAGGCATCCAGAGTTTCTTCTCTATGGCAAAACATTATGAACTATTATCTATCTGACATTTAATTTGGTTTCATAGGAGTATAAAATGGAGTTGTTGCTGCTACTGCTGTTACTATTCTTAGACCTCTCAGTCCACAGCTGTGATCCTTCTTAGGGGCTTCTTCTTAACTCCAAAGTGATCATCTCTGTTCCCAACAGGCCTGTGACCCTGCATGGGCAAATGTGGGAACCTACCAGGACCCTCTCTTCCCCCAAACTATTCAGCAGTTGCTGACACCTTTATCTGTCATCCAGGGGCCCTGGAGTCTCTCTCCTAGAGGAGGCAGCTGCCCTCCCAATCCAGCCCCAGTTCGTTGTCTCTCTGTGCATTTCCTGTTGATTTCCAACTGAAGGTGCCCATACCCAAGGCCTCCAGCTTTTTCCAAGGTGCAGGAGTGGAACAGAGAGTGTACCACAAGCCCTGCGTCACTCACACTCATAAATGCACTTCTCATTCAAAAAGACTTCTTAGCACCATTTGTGAATGCGCTCAAAGAACCTCTCTTGATTTAAGATCACTGGAATGTGTGTGCACCCATGCATAGGAAAGGATTTGCAGAACCAACCATTATAAACAGTAATTAGACAACCCAAAGAACTTACTAACTGATGTACCTCTTGTATACCCCATATTGTCTTCCTCTTTTTGCTTTTGTCAAGCACAGCCTTGATTTTAATTGTGCATTATAATTACAAATCTTTCCCTTAGAAATTTTTAAATTATTCCTATAATTCTCTTTGTATCCCCCCTTCATTCTAACGAAAAAAGCATTCTTCAGAAACTCATTATTGCCAATGCCACAGTTTCCAGATTTTCCCTGCCATGTGCGTGTGCACACACACGCACATTCTTGTAAATGGCTAAATAGCTTATATTCAGCTGAGCTCTCACTCGCTCTTCATTATTTGCCCTTTTTAAAGACTGCTTGATATAAGCCCCATTCAAATGACATTTCAAGCTGCATGCATTGATACTCTTTTAAATAGAAAGTGTGTGAGAGGTGGGGAGAGGGAAGAGTGCTCCTCAGTGACAATACACCTTATGCTAAAGCTGATGATTCAGTTGAAGGTTAATGGCTAGCATTGCAGGAGCGTCAGTGTACAGGCTATAATTAGGAGCATCTGATGGAAGCTTGCACTATAATATAAACAGAAAACATCTGCCTGTTTGCAGTAATGGTTGTCTCCTGCTCTCTCCCAGTACCATGTCTCTTTTGTGCTTTAATAGCATGTTTATCACTTTCAGCTCCATCCCACAAGCTATCTGGCTGGCAAGAACAGGCAGCAAAGTCTGCTGTACCAATGCAGCACTGTCTTCCCCCAGGCATCCACTGGGCTTTGTGAGCTGACCCATGGCTTGTCATTTCTGCCCTGAAAGCCACCAATACCAAAGGCAATGCAGAAGTACGCAGGAAGCCTGCCGCATGGTGATCGAAGAGAAAAGCTGCTCGGCAGCAAGAGTGAGTGAGTGAGTGAGGGAAAGCCAGAGAGAGAGGAGTGGAAGTTATGTTTGCAGAAAACCTGGGCTCTTAAATAGTGTGTGTGTGGGAGGAAAGCTGCAAATAGTCCTTGCTAACCAGAAGGCTCTTGGTATGTTTTTAGAGAGGCTCCATTAAATCCTTGCCAAATCCAAGATTCACTGCTACTTTGGTCTGGATTTTAATTGGGTTTCCAGGTTGGCACACTGGGGTGTTCTTCCCCAAATGGCATACACCACATTTGCAGGAAGCTTTAGCTCTAGGAGCTGTCACTAGGGTCAGCACTAGATGTCATCTCAGCTGTTGTGCATTCCTCCACTTGTGTTGGAGAGCTGCTGTCTATGAGAAGGAACTTGCATGGGGTTGCTGATGGCAGATGGGCTGCGTAGAGCAAGCCACACCAGATCTGCCAGGAGCTCCCTGCAGTGCAGACTCGTTGCCAGCAAAACAACAACAACAACAACAACAACAACAAAAATAAAAATAAATAAAAATCAGGGTGTCTCCCAAAAAGTTGGGCTGGAAATTCATTGAGTTTTCAGGCCTATGAAAGACCAAATCGTAAATCGATCTCAACCAACCTTACTCGTCTTATGAAGAAAATATGGCATTGGGATGTTACTTCCGGTTACTCATGCAGGATGGAACACCCGAGCAATTTTAAACCATTTTAGAGAGAAGGTTGGTGAGCCTCAGTTTCAATTTCAAGCCCCTATGCCAGGCGCGTCTTAGAAACGGATACTGAAACCAGTTTAGGACATCATTTCTTGAAGTTCATTTACTAAAAAAGACACACTGCGTTATCTTATCTCTTGGAAAACAAAATAAAATTTGCTTTCACATTTATTTTCATATTCATCATAATGCCATCAGTTAATAGTGAGGTAGCATTTTTCAAGCAGGCAAAATTTCACACAAACTGATGGGGTTCCCATGACTTGACAAGCCACTGCAATTCTTTTTCCATCATTATTTGTCTGGCGCAGTATTTAGAGTTCAGAGATGAGTAAATGATCCTACATGTTAAAGATAGAAAGGGCATGTTTGGGGCAAGAATAATCAGGAGGGAAGGAGGGAAGGAGGGAGGGAGGGAGGGAGGGAGGGAGGGAAGGAAGGAAGGAAGGAAGGAAGGAAGGAAGGAAGGAAGGAAGGAAGGAAGGAAAAAGGGAAGGAAGGAGGGAGGGAGGAAAGGAGGGAGGGAGGGAGGGAAGGAAATGTGTAGCGGTTGCAGATACTGGATGACTTTGGGTCAGTCATAGACAGTCAGGGTACCCTACCTCACTGCTGTTGTGCAAATAAAATGGACAGGTGGAGAAAGAGAGTCATGGCTTTCTTGCAAGAGGAAAACAAGTGAGACATACATGGATAAATAAGTAAACGAATGCAATAACCTGACTGGAGCTGAGAAGAATCTGTGAAGAGGAAAGAATCAAAACTTAAAAGAGAGTGATGTAACTAATGCCAGAGAGCTCTCTAGGCCATTCTCTGGAAATGATTTAGAGAAAGCTCTGATTTAATTAATTGGGTTTTAGATTAGAACACCTATATTCAATTAATAATATAACTAGGGATTTCTCTGTTCCTAAAGAATTTATCCAGGCATAACAGTCTTAAAAAAACACCCACTGGAATGCTGAAGTTATTTGGCAAACCCAGCAAAAGGGCTGTGAGGCATTGAATATTATTTATGAACAGACCTGACCCTGGATAACCATACACGCATTGAACCATGTAATGTAATATTTTCCCTACTTATAAGGGTGAAGTTTATTGTAAATGCTCTAACCAGGAAGGGACAGAAAATCTTCTAAAATGAAATGTGGCCAAGTTGCTGAAATGTTACATAGGGCACTCCAATGGAGTTTGCTTGCTGAGGGGACATGAAACGCAGCAACAGAAAATCATGTCCGCTTTAAAGAAGCACTAGAAATTCAAATGGAAAAGAACATTCCTTTCTAGCTTCTCTCGTGGATGCACGTGCATGCAATTACAGCCCCTTCAAAAGGTAATAAATCCCTACATCACATCACAAACCTACACCAATCCACTAAAGCAATCAGAAGTGAATCCCTTCATATTTCACAATGTCTTCAAATTGAATACCTAGATTTCTGAAAAGGAATTGGACATCAGATCAAAACTAGTGTCAGTAGAGCTAAAGTTAGTATGAAGAAGTCATTAGAAACAGAATTGCTATTTATTTATTTATTTTATTTATTTATTAAAACATTTTTA